>NC_046156.1:146294953-146496118 GCF_011064425.1 Rattus rattus | reverse complement strand
TAGTTATGTCTCCTTTTTCATTTCTGATTTTGTTAATTTGGACACTCTCTGTGTCCTCGTTAATCTGGCTAGGGGTTTATCTCTTGTTGATTTTTTTTCTCAAAAGAACCAACTTTTGGTTCTGTTGATTTCTTCTATGGTCCTTTTTGCTTCTACTTGGATTTGATTTCAGCTCTGGTTTGATTATTTTCTGCCTTCTACTCCTCCTGGGTGTATTTGCTTCTTTTTGTTCTAGAGCTTTTGGGTGTGCTGTCAAGCTGTGACATATGCTCTTTCCTGTTTCTTTCTGCAGGCACTCAAGCGCTATGAGTTTTCCTCTTACACAGCTTTCATTTGTGTCCCATAAGTTTGGGTATCTTGTACCTTCATTTTCATTAAATTCTAAGAAGTTTTTAATTTCTTTCTTTATTTCTTCCTTGACCAGGTTATCATTGAGTAAGCATTGTTCAGTTTCCCACGTATATGTGGGCATTCTTCCTTATTGTTATTGAAGACCAGCTTTGGGCCATTGGTGGTCCGATACTTACATGGGATTATTTCTATCTTTCTGTATCTGTTGAGGCCTGTTTTTTTGACCAATTATATGGTCAATTTTGGAGAAAACCATGAGGAGCTGAGAAGAAGGTATAATCCTTTTGCTTTAGGGTGAAGCGTTCTATAAATATCCGTTAAGTCCATTTTGGCTCCATGACTTCTCTTAGTCTGTCTACGTCTCTGTTTAATTTCTGTTTCCATGATCTGTCCATTGATAGAGTGGGGTGTTGAAATCTCCCTACTATTATTGTGTGAGGTGCAATGTGTGTTTTGAGCTTTAGTAAGGTTTCTTTTACGTATGGGGTGCCCTTGTATTTGGGGCATAGATATTTAGGATTGAGTTCATCTTGGTGGATATTTCCTTTGATGAATATAAAGTGTCCTTCCTTATCTTTTTTGATGACTTTTAGTTGGAAATTGATTTTATTTGATATTAGAATGGCTACTCCAGCTTGCTTCTTCTGACCATTTGCTTGGAAAGTTGTTTCCCAGCCTTTCACTCTGAGGTAGTGTCTGTCTTTGTCTCTGAGGCGTGTTTCCTGTAGGAAGCAGAATGCAAGGGTCCTCGTTCGTATCAGTTTGTTAATCTATGTCTCTTTTTTTTATTGGGAGTTGAGGCCATTTATGTTGAGGAGATATTAAGGAATAGTGATTATTGCTTCCTATTTATATTCATATTTGGATGTGAGGGTTTGTTTGTGTGCTTTTCTTCTCTTTGTTTTGTTGCCAAGACGATTAGTTTCTTGCCTCTTCTTGGTATAGCTTGCCTCCTTTATTTGGGCTTTACCATTTATTGCTCCTTTGTAGTGCTGGTTGTAGAAAAGATATTGTGTAAATTTGGTTTTGTCATGGAATATCTTGGTTTCTCCATCTATATTAATTGAGAGTTTTGCAGGATACAGTAGCCTGGGCTGGCATTTGTGTTCTCTTAGGGGTCTGTATGACATCAGTCCAGGATCTTCTGGCCTTCATAGTTTCTGGCGAAATCTGGTGTGATTCTGATATAGGTCTGCCTTTATATATTTATGACCTTTCCCTTACTGCTTTTAATATTCTTTCTTTATTTTGTCGTTTAGTGTTTTATTATGTAATGGGGAGGTGTTTCTTTTTCTGGTCAATCTATTTTGAGTTCTTGAGCTTCTTGTTGTGCCTATGGGTATCTCTTTTTTTAGGTTAGGGAAGTTTTCTTCTATGATTTTGTTGAAGATATGTACTGGTCCTTTGAGCTGGGAGTCTTCACTCTCTTCTATACCTATTATCCTTAGGTTTGATCTTCTCATTGAGTCCTGGATTTCCTGTATGTTTTGGACCATGGAAGCCTGTGGAAAACCCTGCTAATTAAGGTTGAAGTCTACCACTGACCAGATAGCCATCTAAGCTCATCATACAATGGAGAACACCCTTCATTGACAGGGCTTCTCCTTCTCTGACTTTGGGGAGTTCAAAACCCCCTACATGTCTCTACTGTAGAATGTCATGTAGTCTTAGATTACAGATTCAACTTCCTTTTTCTTGATAAAAACAGCTTCAGCTAGTACCTGAGATTCCTGAATTGCTTCCCCATTGATACTGGAAGCCTCCAGCCAAATCTAGGATTGTCTGTTTCCCATCCCTAAAATTATATAAGCCTTGAATTACCCCAAATAAAGATGATCTGCCTCCCCACAGGTGGTCCTGGTGTCATTATTTAGCATACATACTCACAGGGCTTCCAAATCCCCCTTCCATTTTCTCTGCTCTATTTGCCCTTGCAAAGCAATATTCGCCACCCTGGGGAATGGAAGGTCACATAAAAACCAGGTTAGTGACAGTAGCAGATATTACCTTGGTATCATCTTTTGTCTGAGGAGCATCAGAAGCAGATCATGAATAGGGGTTAGCTTATCAGTCACTACTCTGTCAATATAGACCCAAGTGAGTTCTTCCAAATAGACATCTCAAACTATATATATATATATATATATATATATATATATATATATATATATATATGAATGAAAATGTATATGTATTAAAGGACCACTTTTAATCCAAGACTTCAGGCTGGAAGACATACACCTTTAATATGGGCCATACCTTCTGCTCGAAGCCTATATAAAAACAAGGAAGATAAAAGCTTTTGCTCTTTGCCTGCTTGCTCTTGCCTTGCTAACAATTCCATCCCTTCAGTATGAGTTGTAGCCCATGTGTTCAGGATTCCAGCAACAACTGAATGCCAGCTTAGAAATCTGTCCTCATGGACTAAGCAGTCTGTTTCTTGAACTTTCTGCTCATAGCCAGCCATTGACCTATTAGTTGAATGATAGCAATCCTAATAAATTTGGTGTGTGTGAGTGTGTGTGTGTGTGTGTGTGTGTGTGTGTGTGTGTGTGTATGTATGCATGTATATATGTTGAGAGAGAGGAGGAGGGATGGTTAGATTCATTCTGTAAGTTATATTTGTCTAAAGAACCCTGACTAATACACACTAACTACCATACCCCTATCAAACTGCACAGCCATGGTTGTGGTCCCTGTGGAGGCTTCCCAGTTTTTCACTTCTGGGATGAGGACTTCAGGACTCAGGGCGGGCCATATCTATAAGCAGCTAGCAAACTGTTGCCATCTTCCCCCTCTACTGTTACCACAAAGCACCTTCTTGCCTTTCGTTAAACATAATTTCACTCACATAGGGTGACCAGCGTTTTTCCCTTTCCTGGGCTAAATGTATAATTTTGTATAATTTATATTTTGTGCGTGAATATAGGGCACTATATTGATATGCAGTAACTGTATATATATGTATATATATATATATATATAAATAATTTTATGTGTACACATGAGAAGCACAGAATTTCTATGCTCCTATTGAAAATTAACATGAAAACACCCAGAAATCAATTCAGCTGTTATAAAGTAATAAGCTAGAATCAGGTAAAAATTTGAAATTTAACTGTACCTTGCCTATTCCTCAGGGCAAGGTTTAAACTTCCTCACTCTAAACTTTTGTTCTATGTTTTAATAAAATGTGGCATACGAGTAACTTAGAAATTACAACTCACATATGACATGTTTTTAATGTTTAAAATAATTTCAAGGAAAGCAACTTGGGTAAAATTTCTATGGCAGCAAAAGTAATATCTAATTCAGCTTATATGTTCATAAGTTATTAAAGGATATTAAGTAATGTTACATTTTCTCTCAGTGTGCTCATATTTTTCCAAGAACAAATAGATCTTGGAAAATATAAAACACAATAGGTATGGATTTCATAAAACCAAGACACTGTGAACATTCTGAAAAGTGCTTCAATCAGAATCCCACTGGCTCAGATGAAGGTGAATATTAGTAGACCTGCAGGGTGGAGGAGAGTGTCCTTTCACAGATGTATCGGCACCTAGAAAACACGAGCAAGACGCCAAACACCAAGCTCTTCTTCCTTACAAATCTATCTTGCCCAGCCAGCTATGAACACACAAAAGGTATTTATAATTCCTTAGTAGATGAGTGATTTGATAGTAGGTTTGCATTTCAAGGTAATATGATAAATCATTTGTTTACCGAAGTAAATATTGACATTATATGCTAGTCGTAGAAACCTCCACCTAACTAACCTGAGTACTTTGATAGTTGAAGTCCTCTAGAGTACAGAGAGTCAGTTTTCAACAAGTTGTGAGCGCTATTACATCAACCGTGCTCCAGGGGATTGTTCCGCACCTTTGAGTATAAGAATAATACAAACTAGATTTCCTTGATTATAGAAAGAACACAAAGTTGGAAGAGGTAAGTATTAGAAGGTAGGATGGAAGGTGTATGTGTGAATAAAATCAACATGGCTTCTACATACATATAAAATGATCAAGTGATAAATTAAAATATATTTAAAATATAAAATAGCTAAGAATAGGTTCAATATAGTTAACTTTATTCATAATTATAATAACAGACATGTCTAAAACATATCCACAGAGTAAATGAAATTACTGTATGATGAGGGAGTAATGGACGCTATCTGCTTTGATTGAACTGAGTTGCTGACCTTTCACCCAAATGAAACTTCTAATGTGAAGATACCCAAACATTTAAAAATACCCTAACCAAATATGTTGTCTTGATTAAGTGAGTGAAGAAAGCTACAAACGACTTTAAACTAATTTCATTTTGATTTTAAAAAAAAATTATTTATGAATAGATTAGAATCTCCCCACAGAATAGAAACAATTACTACAGGAATGTAAAACTGCAAAATATAATGTCACATACAATGGTTTTCAGGTTGTAATATACTAATAGCCTTAACAAATATTAATTAATATTCCATATTAAAAACAGTGATTTGCTTTTATATATTTCTAAATCAAAAAAGAAAATACATTCCATTTTGACACTTTTAAGTACTTTTTCTTTTAAAATATTTTAATATTTGTGTGCATGCCTCTGTGTGTGTGTGTGTGTGTGTGTGTGTGTGTGTGTGTGTATGTACACTTTTAAGGATGGAGATCAGGTACCACCTAGTATGTTATATTCTGGTATTCCATTTATGTCCTTTGGGATACAGTGTTTTAAACTGTCCTAACTTAATAACCCAATGTGCTAGACTAACTGACCTGTGCACTCCAGGGATCACCCTATTTCTCCCTCCCGAGTACTGGAATTAGAAGTACATATAATCGGCAAAGTAATGTTACCTGGGTTTTGGGACCCAACACCAAAGCTCATGCTTGCACGGCAGCACTCTGTTAACAGCCCCATATTATATTTTCAAGTTTGGAATGAATTTTAATGGCACTAAACTTATTGTGATGATGAGAAAGAATAATAAAGGTCATTAGCAAAAAGACAAAGTAGATATTTTAGTTGAAATGTTCTTCTCTAAATTACTATTAAAATGTATTTTCCAGAATTCTGTCCAAATTTTGTAAAGTATCATAGACTATGTTTCATAGATAAAAGAAGATAGCCATATGGTAAACATTATTATTACAAAATATTACAAAATATAGTCGTATAGAAAAATAATTTCATGCAAATATTTTCCCATTTGAATAATTTTGCCATTAAACAATGCATATTTCAAAAATTATATCTACATAAAAAACTCACAGAATTATCTTGCAGTTGTGACCAAAACATATAAATGTATACAGATTTACTTAAACTATTTCATCTATAGTCTTACATGTAAATATATTTTCCAGGTTGAAAGGGATTTCTTTAAACCTAAATATTATGTGGAAACTCACTTTTGACCTCACAAAATGTAGTCTATTCTCAATAGATGCCAAATTTTCAGAAATGAGAATATTCTTTTTTTCAGAGCAATAAGACATTTTGCATCATGGTCTCTGTCTCTGTGTCTACAGGTCCATGCAAACTATGTTGTACATCTTGTCTTTGCCTGTCACTCTTAAGGCACATCACAAAAGATAAACATCACTGACATTTAAAAGTGGTTGCAATCAGAACTCCAAAAGACAAATATTATTCATCTTAATTATTTGAAATTTACAGGAATTAAGAAACGTAAATTATTCTCCTGCCGACCAGATGTTCACTTCATATAGTGTGAACTGTTTCCGTTATCTTCTATTTCAAGTAAGGATAGAAGATTACAGACTTAAAGTAACAAGTAACTTTATCATCATTGATTTCTTTATCGATTCAAAGTTTCTCTCTGTGTGTGTCTCTCTACCTCATCGCTTCTCTGTCTCTCTCTCTGTCTCTCTGTCTCTGTCTCTCCCTCTCTCTCTCTCTCTCTCTCTCTCTCTCTCTCTCTTCATATATATAAATGCACACACACACACACACACACACACACACACACACACAAAATATTGTGACTCATAGCTTCTGGATGTACTCCTTGGAACCACTGAGAAAAAGGAGAGGTCTAACTGTAGAAGTAGCTTAATGTTTCAATATGAAAGTTATATGAGATCAAGTACTATATTAAATTGCCTCCATAAAATCTCAGTTGGATTAAATTTTTCCTATAATAAATAACAACACTTTCCTCAAAATTGATTTTATATATATATACATTTCCACTTAAAGGTGGGTTTGACTGTATTTTTCGGCTGACTTTGCTTCTGTTTCTGAAACAGCACAGATTTTAAGAACACTTTTCAGGGAAAATTAATGCTTTTAGCTCTGTGCATTTGGATGATTCAGCAAAATATCTTGCTGACTTGATGACAAATTCCTCAAGCCAAAGCAATGTTTAGTGAAGTTTCCTAGTCTCTTGGCAATTGTAAGAAAAACCAATGCATCCTTAAGTTATCAACATATGGATGTAGAAGACTTCCCTTCCTGTGAGTTTAAATTCAGGTATATATCATTTTTATCTTCAAAAACTAAAGTCCCTTAAAAAGGTTTTATGATATCAACAAACACTGGGAAATATGTAATGTTTTCACACACAGTCAAATTATACAGTATGAAATTTTCTCATTTAAATACACAAAGAATCATAATAATAGCCAAGTCTTTAAAATCATAATGACATTTATTTTAAATTTCAGTGAAAAATGCATTTTTTTTGCAATTCTGTCAAAGCTCATCACCTTGTGAAACCTGATATTTCAGAGAATAAAGCTCCCATTGGCTTTTACTATGACACTTTTATTTGAATTCATGTGAGTCATGCTTGGTGAGTCACTATAAAGGGAATTAGAAATTCTCTGTTTATAGCCCCACTTGGAAGTGTAATGCCAATCACCTTGGAAAGTAGTCTACTTCCTTATCAAAGTGGTCTTATCAGAATTCTCTTCCTACGCTTTCTGATTTTTTGTACAATTATTCATTTAAAAGTTTTCTTTGAACACACATATGCAAGCACCTAGGAGCCAGTGGATGAAGCTCCCTTGAAAGGACAACTTACCTTGGTAATGATTCAAGTCCTTACATCAGGGAAGACAAACAATGAGGCCATTGCTCTGCAAAGACAGAGCCTTAAAATGCATTTGGAAATCCCGTGCTATGAGGGCCATTTGGCATAAGTCATAAAAATATATTTGCAAGATATTGAAAAGTGTCAAGACAAACTGACTTTCACGATTTGAGCCTTATTGGCTATTTCCTCCCATTTCTTTAATTAGTACCACCAGATTCAGGGCTTTGGACACTATAGAATGATGGATAGTTTATTTTACCTTATGTATAGTTTTTCAAAAAATATTTAATTTGTGTGTGTGTGTGTGTGTGTGTGTGTTTGTGTGTACTGATATGTACACATGAAAGTGCCAGAGGTGAGTGTTGAATCATCTGAAGCTGAGCTACAGTTAGCTTGTGTTGGAGAACAAAGGTCCTCAGCGCTGAACTTTTGTCCTGGGTAAAAGCAGCAGTCAACCTTAACTGTTGAACCAGCTCACCAGCCCCTTTACTGTCTTAGAAGAATGAATGCAAATCAGCCATGTGGAGGGGGATGAGATGAGGAGATGTTTGTCAGAAGAAAAATTTAACTATTGACCTCCCAGGAGAGTTAGAAGACTGTGAAAGCATTGAGAACAGAAAGTACTCTCTCCCCTCTCCCATCTGCCCTCTCCCCTCCCCCTCCCCCCTCTCGCCTCTCCCCTCCCCCCTCTGATAAATTTGTCCTTGTAGAGTCAAATACCTTGAGCTTATGCTTAAGCCTGGGATTAGATGCAGAATGGAGGGTTAGTGGAATCGTCAATACCTACCCACCCACACCCATCAGAAATGGCAGAAAATGAATGGGATAATTTGGAAAGAATATGAATAAGCAAACTATTTTTCCTTTGCTGATTCATTTGTCGGTCTGTATTGTTTAGAAGTAGTATGGATTCCAAATAACACATACATTAATACATAATACTATTAATAACAAAATTAAAATAAATAAGAAACAGCAAAGATATGATCAGGTGGTTTTATGAGGAATTAAAGAAAGACTAGGATTTCATTTTTGTTTCCTACTGCTAAGAACTCTACCAGAAGTATCAGTATTGTGGATTAAACTAGATATGAAACAGCTTTGGGGATAATCTAGCAGTCTCATAAAAGTCTATTATATATGTAGAATAACAGGGTATAATGAAGCGTTTTAGTCTTATAAATCTAATTTCATTTTCATTCAAACAATCTTGTTTTTCCTTATTCTTATTCTGATTTTATATCATAAAATTCTAATTCCCTTTTCATAAGTTCTGCCAATGTACAGCCTGCTCATTGTTTATTGTCATATCAACCTCATCGTTTTATAGCCTGATGTTAGGCTGTACTTTATGATTGGGAACACCAGAACTGGACCTTGTTCAGTTTTATTCTACATGGTGGACATCCCCTATAGATTTAATGTCCTTGGAAATGAGTACCATCTATTTCTATACTTTGTAGATTTGTTCTTGGGCCTCTCTCATCAGTTTGTCTTTCAGTTTGCAAAATTTAATCCCCTGCAGACATCTTCCATGTTTCTCTTCTTTGCCTGCCTCCATCTTAGTAGCTATGCATGATTTTCTCATCTCCTTCTCTTTCACCAATTCTTTTCAGGTTATTATTTGCTTCAAATTCACATATATCAAACATATTTTCACTAAATGCTGTAAGAGTGTTTAAAATAAACCCTTAAATGGTGTGACACATATTAACTTTTCCTTTGTAGACTCATGCAATCCTTTATTTTAATATGATTAATGAATCCGTTATTGAATCTTAGTTTAAAAACACAAGTCCTCATTAAATACATCTTTATTATTTTTGCTTTTTTCTATCTTCTACCTTGACCATCCCTTTCGTTTGATTGTGTTTGATCAGTATACAGCCTTATTTTGTATTTTCTACTTTCCTTACATAGGTCATATAATCTCGTCCCCATTTTTCTATTTCTTCTTAGAATTCTACCACCTTAATATTTAATTCCTTCCTTCAAGTAACTTTGTATACTGTCTTCTCTTGATGATTTATTATTTTTCTTGGACATCTATAGCACCTTATCCTAATTTATTTCACTTCTATTTTGTTATATTTATTTCTAGTCTTAATTCTTTCTTTTCTACACTTTTTTTCACTCAAGGTGTCTTGTCCGTGTTATTCGTGTTCTTTGGAACCTTTGAATTATTTGAGGTAGTTTTATCCTGAAAAAATGTATGTATAATTTGAATAAGTCTAATCTCTCATAAGGTTCCAAAATTGTTTTTCCTACCAGTATTGAAAATATATGAGGTACTCAAGAAATTATATACAAACAACCCAAACTACCTAATTAAAAATGGAGCACAGAGCTAAACAGAATTCTCCACAAAGGAAAGGTTCAATGTCCTTAGTCATAAGGGAAATGCAAATGAAATGGCTCTGAAACTCTGAGAGTCTACCTTATAGCCATCAGAATAGCTATTATCAAAAACACAAGTTATAGCACATGCCTGTGAGGATGAGGAGGAAGAGAAACACTTCTCCATTGCTCCATTGTATTTCTCCATTGTACAGTCACTTTGGATGTGATGGTGCTTATTCAGGCAACAAGGAATAGTTCTACCTCAAAATCAGCTATTCTTCTCCTGGGAATATACCCAAAAGATCCTCCAACATCTCAGAAGGACGCTTGTTCAACTATTTTCATAGCAGCTTTATTTATAATAGCCAGAAACTGAAAACAACCTAGATGTCCCTCAACTGATAAAAAAATTGGTATTGTCCCAAAGAAATACTTCTAAACAGGGCCACCTCCCCTTTGTCCTACTATCTTTCTCTCCTACGTTTGGTCGTTGGGTGAGTGTTTATGAACCCTTAAAGTAATCTTGAAAAACCTAAGCCTATGCAGAAAAGAAATCACATAAAATGGCACCAGGGAGAATATGTAGGACATGATAGAGACCTGAGACAGAAGGAGGTCCCAGAGAGTCTGTGGGGATGACTCTAGTTGATAGTCATAGCAGTGTGGAATATGGAGCCTAAAGTTACCATCTCCTCTTGCCAGGCAGGGCTTCCATTAGAGTGATAAAGACAGCAACACATCCACAAAACTTTCCACCCAAAGGTTCCATCCTGCCTACAAGATGCTCAAGAATAAAGAAGGAACACAGACTTAGGGAATGGCCAACTAATAACTGGCCCAAATTGAGACCCATCTCACAGATAAGAACGAATCCGTGACAATATTAATGATACTCTGTTGTGCTTGCAGAAGGAATCCTAGCATAGTTGTCCTTTGTGAGGCTCTACCCAGCAACCAATGGAAACAGACACAAAGACCCACAGGCAAACATTAAATGGAGCTTTGGGAGTCTGGTGAAAGAGTTGGGGAAAAGATTGAGGGATCCTAATGACATAGAGGCTCAACAGGAAAACCAACAGAGTCAACTTAGCTGGACCCTTTGGGCCTCTGAGGTACTGAAGCACCAACCAAAGAATGATCATTGGCTGGACCTAGCACACCTGTCCCACATATATGTAGCAGATGTGCTGCTTAGTCTTCATGCAAATTCCCCAACAATTGGAGGAGGGGCTGCCCCTAAATCTGTTGCTTGCCTGTGGGTCGTATTCCCCCATTTGAGTCCCCTTGTCTCCCCTCAGTGCAGAAGGATGCACCTAGTTTTGCAGAGATTTGCTATGCCCCTTCTCAGAAGAGAAGTAGAGGAAAAGATGGGGGAAGAGTTGTGTGAGGGGACACTAGGAGTTGAGCAGGGAGCTGATATTGGGTTTTAAGTGAATAAGTAAATAAACAAATAAACAAATGAAAAGAATTCTTTTGCTGTAGTCATGCATTTGGTAGGAAAAGTAAGATGGGTTCTTACTTCCGGAATATACAGGGCTAGAGAGAGCTACAAGAAGCATGTCACAGCCTATATTTCCTATATTTCTATGCAGGGCCCACCTATCTCTCAGTCTTTCTCTAATCCAGAGAAAAGAGAAGCTTTGAAAAAATGCTTAACACTGAGGTTTTGCCTTTTATTTTAAGAAGACGATTTATGTTGATAATAAGAGTTGAGGTTTACAGGTTTTTTAGTTTTATTATATGTACTTTTGAAATCCTATATCATGGTGTTTTGATTATTTAGATCTTAAGAAGAACATTAAATTTATGTAATTTTTTTTCTTTTTTGGAAAGAGAGAGAAAAAACATAAATTTGGGTAAGTAGAGAGGAAGGCAAGACCTGGGAAGAGTTGCAAGATGGGAAAATATGTTCAAAATATATTATATAAATTGTTTCATTAAAATAAATAGCAAAGGAAATACACAAACTCTTTTACAACTTTACCTCTGTGGACCTGTAAGTTTTTAAATTATCTCCGTTTACCTCCAAATTAAAATTCTATATTTTGATATTATACATAGTGAGAATTTTTCTTTCTTAAAAAAATCCAGTTATGTTATATAAATATGTTTTTGTTTTAATCCCAGATTCAGGGTAAGGAGCTTATTCAGATTGTTCCCAGCTGCTATAGTTGTCTGGTACTCTAGGAGAGGCATAGTTTTTGCAACCTGCAGATAGCTTAGGTTTGGAATTCTGGGTCTTTTGAGAGGGTATAAATGCAAGAATCCCGAGAAGTTCTGTAAGGGCTGTTACTACCTCTGTTGCTGTAACTGCTGATCCTGGTGGTGTTCCTGGTGCTTCTGGTTCCTGGTGTTACTTTTGCTATTCCTGCACTGCTAGATTCCTGGATCACTGGATTGCTAGAGTGATGGACTGCTGTTTGGCTGTTTGACTGGATTGCTGCTGGTTAGAGATATCCTGAAGATGGAGATTGGACTGACCTCAAGGAACCTGACACCTCAAATGTGCAGGAAATTGCCAAAAGAGGTCTATGCACTTTCTCACCTCTAAACTTCTTTGTTCCTACCAAGGGTTGGAAGGAATTAGGATACCATAGGGTGAGAATCGAGATAAATATAATAACCCAATAAAGTAGCACAAAACGTACAATTATATCATTTATATTTCTTTTTCTCAGGTATGTTGAATTAGGATCATTCAACAAATTGGAACACATTTTCCCCTTCATACAATTATTCCAATCCTTTCTGTGATAGACTGTAAGTATAGATAAATTTTATTACTCTATTTCATGTTTCCTTACAGCTAAAACTCTTATGAGGTTTATACATGTGTTAAATGTCCAGTCTACATTTAGAATAAGTTATGCTGTAATACAGTAAGATGAATGAACTTTCTTTTTTCTTTTATGATTTAGTCTTTCTCTAATTTCTACTTTATATAAGTTTTATTTAAAATTTGTGCATTTCACTTACTAACTTTCTCCTGAAAATCACTTATCTCAGGTAACCGTGGTGCTTATGCAATCTGTGCACTGGTCAGAACTGGATGCTCAAGATTCAGTGTGTTTGACGGTAGAGTAGCACCATGCAAACTTTCCATGAAGGCCCCTGACTTTCTTTTAACATCTCTACTAGGTGACCCTGTTTTGCAACATCTATTTCCTGAATTTCTGGATTTGCTTTTACTAGGTAATTTCATTCCTAGTAGAATTCAATATGTGCTACTTAAATGTATAACAATTATAAATGTTGCCTTGCACATTTTGTTTTGGGGAAGATCAGATTTTGATGTGTTAGCTAAGTTTTATTCTGTCTTGCATTTAAAAGGAAATTTGATCATTGTGGGTTTTTCTGGTGGATTACGGTATTGCCAACCCAGAACATCGTTCATTCTGGGATTATTTTAACTCAAAAAACAGAGTGATGTCCTGCTCAAAAAATGCTTCCAATATTCTGGGACATAGGATTTCTCATTCTAAATAATGACAATGTTATTTCAAGTCAAATGAGCCCCCACTATTTAGCTAAATCTAGGATATTCCTTACTTGATAATTGCATGCTTTTATTTAGGTGAAAGCGTCTATTAACCAATGGTTTTACTCAGCAAATTTTAGGGACCAAATTTCATATCTGTAGAGTTTTGTGTAAGAGTTACAGCTCTGAAGCTAAGGTATCCTGGCACAGAAAAAGAATCACCACAAAGTCACACTACACAACAAACTTCACAGGAGATTTACTGTGAAAGTCACAGGAGAATGGCTCCTTTTACTCAGGGGAGAGGCAGAATAAAGCAGGAGACAGCCTTTATAGACAGTTTAAAGAATAGATTTCCAGGATGGAATGGGATCAGTAGGATTCTGTCACCTGCTTTTGGAGCAAGCTCAGGGATGGATGGGATTGGGATTCTGCGGACTGATCTTGAGCGTGTCTCAAGGGGCTGGAAATGGTCTTTACCTATTTACAGTAGTTGGGGTGGGGGTCGTACCTGGCCTTAAAGGGCTTATGTAGTGTCTTCACTAGTATCTGTTTGGTTTTATCATTTTGCAGTAATAGGAAACCTCCCTACCTTAGAGCACCCTTCTAGGGCAAGAAAAGAGTAAAGTAAACAAAGCAAATCTACTTTTTTTTCAATACAATCCTTTCTATTGCAACCATTTTCACTTCTAGAAAGAAAGAGAAAGTGTCCAGAGAAACTAACCATGAACTCAGCACACTTTTATTAAATCATCTAGGCTGAACTCAGGATAGAAAGAGGAGTTAACCTGGTGACAGTTAGAAAGGTGAGTTTTATAGGGGGATATGGCAGGATCAATCTTGATGTTAGCTGGTCACTCCCTGATTAACTATGGACAAAGGATTTCTAAATAATGCCAAAAGTTCAGAAGTACATTCATTTACTTGATGGTCATTTGAGCTTTTTGATATTTTTTAGATTTTCTTAGTGTTACCACATATCCATTCATGTTCTTACTTAAAACTAAATCTAGAACTGAGTTGTAAAGTGAGATGGACATCTTTTCATTCATACACTGGCAGGAAGTCAAGGTATGATTGCAGACTCCCTGGAACAACTTTTCTATGAGTACTTGTATAACAGTTTCCTCTGAGATTGAAACATGCCACACTACAATGAAGTCTCTTAAAAGAGAAATTAAACAATTCACTACAGCTTCAGCAAATTCTTGAAACTGAACAGAATTACTATGCCCCTCCTTCTTCAGAAGAAACAATAAAAATTAACAAGAATTACTCTCTGATGAAAGAAACTTCAAAAGAGATTCCAAGACAAGGTGATGAGCCTGAAGGAAAAAGAGACAGGCAAAGTAGAATGGAAGATGGTTAGGACTTTTGAGTGACCAGGAACAGACGAACACTCTCTAACTTTTTGAGCTGCATATAGGCTGTCCAGTATGCTCCAAGTTTCCGGAAGTTGATAGTTGTGACTATCAACTGTGTAGGGCAGGTTTTGGCTAGTTTGTACCTAAGTTTGAGTCATTTCTGCTCCTAAAAGTAAATCTTCACCAATATTCTTGAAAAAATCTTGTAAAATTCTCAATAAAACTGATTAGTTCATCAAATTGGACTTTGCTGGTATTCTTACTTGTAACCCTTTCTTTAGAGTGAGTAGACATATTTCTTGCATCACCTCAGGGAGTGGGGAAAACTGTTATGATACTTCTCAAAACTGTATTTTCCCTACCATTTAAATTCATTTCCGTCTTCCCCCCACTCTTAGGTCAAAAAAGTTTTTATAAATGTATGTATGCACAATACATAAGGTAAGGAAACTGGTAGATGACAACAATCCAAACTGTCATTTACATTTAGACAATCAGTGGAATTTTGTCAATTGTTTGGGGGAAAATGATTGATTAGAGTTCTATTTCAGATAAATGTCTCTGGGCTATACAACTGTGTCTTGAAGACCAAAATTAAAATTAAGGGAATCTTTTAAGGTGTATGTGGAAAGACTAGGGTTGTAGAAGACAGATAATTGAATGTGTCTTTTATTGATTGTTATTGAAGTGTGTGTATAAGAAGAGACTAGGGATCATCCTTCGCTGTCATCCACCTCCTATGAGACAATGCCTCTCATAAGCAGTCAGATAGGCTGGATTCCCTTGTCAGTGACCACCATAGGGTTTTAGGTTTTGTACCTTCTTCAGCTCTGAATAGTAGCCATTAGTCACCAGGCCTGGCATTTTAAAAGTGACTAATAGAACTCAGGGTTTGTGAGACAAGCACATTACTGACTGAGCTAAAGTACTCATTTAAATGATTTTTGTGCTCTGTGGTTTTGGGTATTATAGCCAAGAGTTCTTACATGCTGGCCAATTGCTCTACAAAAGTACACCCTGTTCTGTGTTTAGTCAATTTTTAGGAACTTCACAATAATTGAACAAACGTTACAAGTGAAATAAAATGTATAACAAATGTATTTTTAGTTTGTGATTTGGAATAAATGAAATTTTTATAATTTGAAATGGAAAATCCAAGAGCAAGAGATTAATTAGTAATAAGCATTTTTGATTTACTGAGTTTAAGTTAAATACTTGCGAAACAGATAGAAGGCTAAGATTGGAGAAGAAATTGCAGGTGGTAATTCAGAGCAATTACTTCAGTGATCATTTGAAACATCTTTCTGTGGATGATCCTGCTGTCTCATCAGGTGTGTGTTTCTTAATCTTAGCCTATTAAATTCAGCACTAAATTTTTAAATGTTAAAAATGGATGAGAAGATTAAATGTTATAATTTTGTATGAAGAGCAATCAAAAAGAATACTTTATATTTCCTCAATGATTCACCAGTGTATGTGGCCTATGATGCAGCTAATTAAGATTTAATTATCTCTCATAGTAAACATTAGACAAGGAAGATTTTACTTCACAGATATTTAGTACAGAAAATTTTCTTTGGTTACATGAAGAAAAATTGCATACCAAAAAGAAAAATCCTTGCAATATTTTAAACGGCAGCACATCCATTTACATTTGGCTAAGTCTAATATTTGAATTCACTCACCTATCAATCAAGTCCATGTGAGCCATGAGAAGAGGACTTTTATTTGACCTCCTCCATCAGATCTTTGAGGCATTAATTGCCCATGAAGCCAATATCCACGGCAAATATCAGAAGTTAAACATGTAGACAAATGCATATATAATTGAAATTTGCATATTCAAGAGGGAAAGTATCATAAAAGTAATACACACACACGTGTGTGTGTGTGTGTGTGTGTGTGTGTGAGAGAGAGAGAGAGAGAGAGAGAGAGAGAGAGAGAGAGAGAGAGAGAGAGATTCACACACCACAGTGAGCTAAAAAGATGCATTAGTGGTGCCAGAGATTCTATATGTAGGAAAAGAAAAGATCAGTGGCTCACAATCTCAGCCTCTGGGCATCTGAAAAGCTCAGAATTACATCTAGCACTCAGTTATGAAGTCTATGCTATGCTGTAACTACTGAGTCCACATCATCCAGATAAAAGAGAGAGGGCATCTAAGTTTTTAGTTAATTGTTGGAGCTCATTTAATAACAGTGAAAAAGTAACCTTTATTCACCTGATGTAATTGTCATCTCAGAGGCTTACTACTGAATAAGTTCACCCCTTCAAGCTCTTTCTGAACTTTAGATGGTTAGTTCAACTCTGCTGTTCTGGCCCAAACTCCCCTCCAAACTGATTGATTCGAACTGGCTTCTCTTAACTTCTGACTGAATTGTTCTGCTTAACCTGAAACTAACTCTGATACCATTAATAGGAACAAAGGATTCTAAATATACATACTATGCATGTGTATATGAAAACACTCACATATATATGATACTATGTGATGTTATGATTTGTGTGTCAAATATTTCATGGTAAAGATATTCACAATTCTTTCATCTTTTTAAGACATAATGTATATAGTTGAAATTGCAGTCCCTCTATTGTATAGCACCAAACCAGACTTCTTTAATCAACCTTAACTTAGTTTTCTTAGCTCCAATTATTACTACTACATATAGGCATATGTATCTATTACTTATACTAATCAAAATTCTGTGACATTAGTTACTGTACCCTAAAATTCAAGACATTATATTTTTTCATAATAGATAATAGCAGAATTATGGGCCCTTTGGTATTTGCCTTTAGTGTTCAGTTTATTTTACATAACAATACCAGTTCCACCCAATATTCTTCTGTTTCAAACAGAAGACTATTCTTTTGTGAATATATACTAAGCCATACTAGCCACTAGTCAACTCAAAGCTCAAAGACATAGACATTATATTTATATCCCTTCTTCCTTCCTTCCTTCCTTCCTTCCTTCCTTCCTTCCTTCCTTTCGTTCTTTCTTTCTTCCTTTCTTTCTATCTCTCCTTTTTTTTTTTTGCCAGCCTGGCCTCTAATTCAAAAAGGTTCTTCTGCCTCTGTCACCAGTCACAACCTCCTGGCTAGCATTCCAAATTTTTAATTTAATTGGCATAAATATTTTCATAAAAGGGATTGGTGGATCATATGGTAGTTTGATATTTAAATTTTAAGGAATTTTTAACTGCAAACCACTGTGATGATTTAGATTTCTATCAACAAATGTTTTTTTTCCCCTATTCACTAACAATTAAGTTAGCATTGATAAAATCAGTCATTCTTCTTCAAATTTGGTAGTACACCTATATGTTTTTGGTTTGTGGAAATATTAAACTTTTGATTACTATATCTTTCATCCCAGTTTAGAGAACTGTCTACTTAGGTCTATTTAATTTTATATATTGTCTTTGTTAGAGTTTTTATTTCTGTGGAGAGACACCATAACCAAAGCAACTTTTATAAAGGCCAACATTTGATTGGGGCTAGCTTACAGGTTCAGAGGTTCAGTAAAAGCAGGAAGCATAGCAGCATCCATGTAGGCACAGTACTGGAGAAGCTGAGGGTTCTACATTTTTTTGAAGGCAAACAGGAGAAGATTGATTTATAGGCAGCTAGTACAAGTGTCTTGAGCCCATGCTCACAGTGATACCCCCACCACAACAAGGCCACACCTCCAAACAGTACCAGTCTCTGGGTCAAAGATATTGAAACTGCCACCTAAGTGTTTTAATTTCTTGATAAGATCTATATAGTAACCTCTTGGCAAAAGCTACTTTTTCCTTTATTTGTTGTTTATGTTGATTGATTTTTTATATGATTTTTATAAAAATGTAAATAATGAAAGAAATTTTACATCACCACAGCATATTTAAATTTAATTAGTATTAGAAAGGCTGATTCCATTGAAGTTGGTGTACTGGGTGCAGGTGAACATGGGAACAGGAGATATCAAGGAGGAAGAGAGACAGAGGGATAGGGTACTGGGATAGACACTTAGAATTGGGGAGCAGTTGATGGGGGGTGATATGAAAACCTACTGCTGTGGAAACACTGGAATCTTTGGAATGACTCTAGAGCATACTTCTAGTAATAGGGGAATACAGAGCCTAAATTGGCCATTTTCTGTTACCAGGCAATTCTTCCAGTGAAGGAACTGGGAGATCAAGCCAGCCACAAAATCTCTAATATATATCCTGTCCTACCGGCAAGGTATGCTGGGTATCATTGATGAACAACATGCGGAAGTTAACAACCAATGACCATGACAACTTGAGACCATGACATGAGTGGAACCTCAAGCCTGACATTGACTAGAGGGCCAAGAACAGGAAGGTGGAAAGCCCACAGTCCTGGGATTAAACACAATTGGGGAGTAAACAAAGAAAAAAGATCTTTTTTTTTTTTTTTTTTTTTTTATTAACTTGAGTATTTCTTATATACATTTCGAAAGTGTTATTCCCTTTCCCAGTTTCCGGCAACATCCCCTCCTCCCTCCCCTTCTTTATGGGTGTTCCCCCCCCCCTCCCCCTGCGCCCTCCCCAACAATCTAGTTCACTGGGGGGTTCAGTTTGCTACACTTGTAGATTGCTGTCTACTGAACTGTCATCAAAGAGCCTTCATCCAGCAACTCATGGAAACAGATGCAGACACCCACAGTGAAATATTAGAGGGAGCTTGGGGAACCCCTACAGAAGATAGGGAGGAAGAACTATAGTTACCAGAGTGCTGAGGAGACCACAGAATCAACCAAGGATGTCTCAGGGCACTCACAGAGTCTGAAGTGGCAATCATGAAACCCGTGTGAACTTTTGATACATGTTATGGTTTTTGTAGCTTGGTGTTCTTGGCAGACACCTAAAAGTGGGAATGGGAGTGTCTCTTACTCTTTTTGTGCTCTTGGAAGAAAGGAAGAAGAAAGGAAGAAGAAAGGAAGAAATTAAGGAAAGAGGAAAGAAAGAAGAACGAAAGAAAGGAGGGAAGGAAGGAAGGAAAGAAAAGGAAGAAAGGAAGGAAAAGAAAGCAAGGAAGAGAGAAAGAGAAAGGGAGGAGGGAAAAAGGAAGGAAGGAAAGAAGGAAGGAAATAAAGAAAGAAGGAAGGCTGCTTCCAAATAAAAAGTAACTATACATTCTAACATTATAAACCTTATAATTTTTACATTTTGTTTCCTTCTGTAGGCAAGTCTAATATGTTTTATTCATTAGAAGAAATAAATATCAGGATGAAATCTCTGGGATAGAAGATTGCATAGGTTGTTTTACACCATTCTGGTTAAATAATTCCTACAAAAATAAATGAATACCAATCTATAATTACTGTTATCTACTTCAATAATGTCTACAGGTATTTCTCTATTGTAATTATCCCAACTTACATCATTCTTTCTGTGATGCCAATATTTATGTGCCATGATGTTATTGTGCTTCATGTTCCCCAGTAGGAATATCTACTTATGAGAATATTGAGAAACTCCCATAAATCTGCACTCTAATTCTAACAAAAATTAAATGAAAATGATACTGAAAATCGTATGAACAATTTTAGAAAATTTGCCTTTATTTTGTTCCTATACAGAATAACATAAATAGCTAATATTTTGAGCACTTGAAATGTATAAAATTTTTCTGAACCCTTAATACATTATCTGATTAAACCTTTCAATGATATAAAAACTAGCTTCAGAAAGTTGAACAATACTCTTATAGCAGGATTTAAAATAGAAATGCCTAGTGTTTGAATTTCTCAGACTCTAGAAAATTAAGAATATTTTGTTCTTTAAAATTTACCAAGTTTAGATATGTTGTTATAATACAACAACAACAACAAAAAAAAACCAACAGAAAACCAAAAACCAATAAAACAAATAAACAAACGAGAAAACTAAGACCACACAAATAAAATGTTCTGTTTGCAGAAATAGAAATGCAATGAGACAATTTTTGAGACTACAGAGACTATACGAGTAGAGCTTGTCAGCTATGTTTTACTTAAGAAAAGGCAGGCCACTCAACATCTGTAAGATCAGATTTACCTCTAGAGTAACATTTCTATGTAGATAATATTCTATTTCCCTAGTATCCCATGTTTTTATCCCCAGGATTAGTAAATAATCCACAAAAGCTAGTACTTAAATATCACTGCCAAATATCATAAAAACTTAATGTAGTATATTTAATATCGTTCCTAATGTATGCTACCTTCTGAGATCATTTTATATATCATTGCATCAAATCTGTCCCATAAATAAGATGAACCCTTATAAATACTTAGTTTTTCACAGTATATAATTAGACATCAACTCGGGCCAATATGAACCACAATAATAAGAATAAAGATTCAGACATGGGCCTCATTATTACAGATCCAATGTTCTCAGGTGCTCTATAGGAATCTGTAGAGAAGTGAAGTGGTATGGTCTGTCTCTAGTTCGACATCAGTGAACACTTAGAGCCCTTCGTCCTTTCACAGGACTAATGGTTGTAGGCAATATACGAAAACAATGTCATAGAGGTACACACATCCGTTCCCTTCACTGCAATACCGGGTGCAGCCCACATTCTGTAGGATGGAAGACAAACGTTTAAAGACACTGCTGTGTCCCCTTTTAAATCTTCAGATCTGTTGGCTATAAAATCACAGTTGTTCTTACAGTTGGGTTTTGCTGCTCTAGCACTGCTTGATGTTGCTTATGCAATATTGAGAAACATTCTTGACATGATCTGTAATGATTGCTTTCCCTCTGTTTCTATAATAGTCTGTCAGTAAAAAGTTTGGGTTTCCTTCTACTGAAATTTCCCCACTTATCATGTTTATACATAGTTTTTTAAACATCCTTCTGCTTAGTTGACTCTTGGTTTTCTTGTGGAGTTCCTAATCCATTCTGGACCTGTAATCCTTCCTCCTCTTGTTCCATAAGAGTGCCCAAGCTCCATCCACTGTTTGACTGTGGATATTTACATCTGTCTGAGTCAGCTACTGGGTGAAGCCTCTCAAAGGACACCATGCTCTTGTCTGCAAACATGACAGAGTGTCATTAATTGTGTTAGGGATTGGTGCTTGACAATGGAATGGGTCCAAGTTGGCCCAAGTCTTGGTTGCTACTTCCCTTAGTCTCTGCTCCATTCCCCATGCCTGCACTATTATAGACAGGATACATTTGGAGTTGAAAATTTTGTGTGCCTCTTGGTGTCTCTATTGTTCCACTGGGGTCCTTGTCAGGCTTCAGGAGGTGGCCTCTTTAGGTTTCATATCTCCACTGCTGTGACTAACAGCTAAGAATATCCCCTAGATTCTTGGGTGCCTCCCTTATCCCAGGTAGTCTGAACTACCGGCAAAAGAACATAAAGGATCTGGAGCTAGGCTTCCCGTCACACATGAAGCAGAGGTGCAGCATGATCATTATGTGGTTCCTAAAGAACTAGACCATGGCCTATCCCAAAAGCTGTTGCCTGTATGTGGTATATGTTCTTGCTGAGCTGCCTTGTGAGAGAAGCCGTGCCTAGCCTAGCAGAGACATAAAGTGCAAGGGTAGGGGTTGGGGAATACCTAGGGAAGCCCCAACAGCTCAAAGGAGACATGGAGGGGGTTGAGAGAAGGATTGTGGAAGGTGATGACTGGGAGGGGGCAGTGAGTGTGATGTGAAATGAATGAGTAAAAAAATAAGTTAATAAAAAAGAAAATGATGAAAACCAGTAATTTTTGTAAAAATTTTCAGATAGATTCAATTGAATTAAGTAAAAACCATAGTTTTCATAGTCTAAAGGAGTTGTTTTTAACAAATCATTCTAATTGCCAGTGGTTTCAGATGCTGTCAAGATGTACTGTCTTCTTTGGATTAAAATAATTGACTTTAGAGCTTGTAAAAACAGAAGAATTCTTCTGTCCTTTCCTAATTTAATTCCTTCTTCCTCTACTCATATGTCAAGTTTTCATAAAATATTCAGAATATATAATGTGAAAACAGCTTCCATTGTTAAGAAATATTCCACTTAATTTTCCTAGGTGTAATTATATAAATTATCTTGTTGAGCTCTGTGATTTTTGCTAGGTGGTTGTTGTAAATAATTTCCAATGATTATTATATTTATTTACATTTCTAATGTTATCCCCCTTCCCAGTATCCTCTCTGAAAAGCCACCATCCCACCGCCTATCCTCCTGCATCCATGAAGGTGCTCCCCCACCCGCCTACCCACTCCTGCCCCATTGCCCTAACATTCACCTATCCTCGGTCATCAAGCCTCCAGAGGACCAAGGAGCTCCCCTCCCAATGATGCCAGATAAGGCAATCCTCTGCTACATATCCAGCTGGGAGAAGTACTTATAGAAATGTTCAACATCCTTAGTCGCCAGGGAAATGCAAATCAAAACAACTCTGAGATTCTACCTCATGCCAGTCAGAATGGCTAAGTTTATTTTTTAATTAAACAAATAATTTGCAAATATAGTAGAGTAAAAACTCTGAAGATTGACTTCACTTGGGAAATATTTAAGTTGTTATTCTATGCCTTAATATTATATTGGAATTTGACACCAGATTTATTTAATATATGGATTAAGTTATGGTAGCTCTAGGAGTTAGCTCATCTGCTAGAGGAACTAGGGAAATTTTTTATGCAGACATGCCCAGTAATTGTTACAAGCTGTAATAATTGTTCTCAGGTAAATTGCAATAAATACAAAGTTATTTTCTCCCTGGCTATGCCTTCTATGTTCTTGGGATGACACATCATACCAGAAGCTTTAAAATTTTATTTAAGCTGATAATATCCTCCCAATTAATTGTGAAATATATAATCACCAGACAGGAATGGATACTAAAAGTGAAGTGAAGAAACTGTGTCCTAGGTCTGTAAAGCCAGTGATGGATGTGTGAAAACTCACCTTGGCTGACCAGGAAATGGATATAGCTTTAGGATATATGAGAAGCCATCATTCTTCATCTTGTATTAAGTACCACATAATATATGAGCCTCAAAAGAAACATAAAGAACAGTAAAATTAACAGACATGGGTTCTCTCAAATCTAGACGCAAAAAGGACTTTGAAAATTATTATTCTGAATATTTTGTCTCTGTCATTTGTTACCCATATTTCCTCTTTCATGTACTTAACTTTCACTGCATTAGTATCACTGGTTAGGTGATGTGCACATTGCTTATGCTCACTTTTTTGCTACATGATAATTTAAAATATGATGCTCAATTTTGTTGACTTTGATTACTATGTGTATTATGAATATATAATAATGAAATATATAAGGCATTTTCAGTGAACTAGCATTTTCAGGTATTAGCAAATAATACAGAAAAATTTCAGTTCATATTAGATTGTAATACGTATACACATGTAAGTGCAGATACAATGATCATGTATTTTGTATACTCCCATGCTCTTCGGTGGAATTTAGGATAATATTTATGGTAATTACCAAGCCCTTTCTAAACATAGCTTATCTTAATCTCTATTCACACCCTTACAATCTTCCTTTAATTTCTTATTCAACTAAATCTTTCTTTCTATCTGATAAATATCACTACATTTCTTGCATAGATGTGTCTTTCTTGATGTTATTACTCTTTGGGAATCTAATATTCAGATTATGTATTATTGATACTTACCAGCAACTTTTCAACTCATATTTTATCTGCTAAGAAAAATTCATCTAAAATTTGAACCAAGCCACATAGAGTGATGGTTTATACCTTTAACTCCAGCATTAGAGACATAGCGGCAGGCAGATCTCTCCAAGTTGAAAGTTTGTCTTGACTACATAGCGACTTCTAGGTCAGCAAGGGGAACATGGTAAGACCCCCATCTCAAAATTAAAGAAAGAAATCACACTTAAATGTTTATGTTTTCTTTCATAAAGAATTGTCGTTCTGTATAATACTTTTTAAAAATTCTCACTTTTGTTTTACTGTTGAGTGCATATATCCATTCATATGCAGAACTGTGGAGACTGAATTATTGAATTTCTCACTTTTAATCAGTAGGCATTAATAGCTATTAACATATGTAGTTGAATTTTGATGAGATATAAGATAAATGTATATACTTCATCTATTTCTGCTAAAATCAATGACTGATTTCAATAGACAAATGGCAAATTCATAAGAAAGAATCCTGGGGGAGATGCCCTGCATTGCTCATTTTTCTCAGTCTTGTATTATGCATTCTTAATAAAAGTCACCTAAGACATGAAGGGTTTATGTTAGATCATAATTTGAGAGTCTGTCCATCATGGAGCAGAAGGCACAGCAGCAGGAGTGGATAGTATCTGATCATTTTGAATCCACAGCCAGGAATCAGAGAGAAATAAATGTTCTCCCTCTCAATTTCTCCTGTTTATTCAATGTGGAAATGAGATCCTATGTATCTCTAGCAATTTCGCACTCATTAATTTGACATTTCATACCAGCCATCACAGCACTTTAGTCAAAAGATCAAAGATAACATGTCGCAATAGGACAAAGGGCATGGGACTTTTTTTCAAATGAAACATCAGGACAGGTTGCTTACTACTTCGGGGCTACTTATGTCAAAAACATTTGACCAAATTGCAACCAGAAGAGATCCTAGGCAAAACAGACAATGGACTATTCCATTAAATAAATGCACTGAAACTGGCATATTTGAAAGACAAACAACTGAGGACTCTCTTTTATTAAGTTATAATTGAGTATAAGGAATCAGTTTCTAAGGGAAAATTAGATGGGCAGACTATCAAGATGTTCTTCTTGACTGACTGTACTGTACTTCAAGGGTTATTATTGCAAAAGGTGAAGAGAATGCACAATCTATCAGACAATACTGCCATGTCCTTGGCTTTAATTTAAAATTATCTAATTTTTGTGCCTTAATATATAAGTTGAAATTGTGGGAGTATCACATATTTTCAAATGTGAGGTAAAAGTGAACTCAAACATACTTTTATTCTTTATTTTGCTTTCTCATCAATAGTAGCTGGAAAATTACACTTTTCTTAGGAGAAAAACAATGGAAGCCAATTTCATTGCAAAATGACACTTAGAGAGCTATGTGCTTCTTGGCTACAGAATGTACAATTTGCATCTAATTTTCAATCACATTAAAATATTAAAATCAGGAACTGAGCTTGTTATTCTGACTCCTCTATTCACACTGTTCCTTGTGACCTTTTAGAAATGTACAGATACCAGCCTTCTGTCAAATGTTGCCAGAGTGAGCAAACAACAGTGAATGTGTCATACGTGCTTAGATGCTTCCTAGATGAATTGAATTATGCTATAAGGCAATGGTTGGTCAATTCATGAGTATTTTGGTCACTACAAATTGGTCTTTAAAGTTTTTTTGTTTTGTGATTGCTGTTTCTGTTGTTGTTTGTTTGTTTATTCTTTTGGGGATTTGGTGGAGGCATGAAGTTGGATGGAGAGGAAAATGAGAGATTATTGAAAATGTAGGGAGAGTAAGTATTATCAAAGCAAATGTGTAAAATCTGAAACTCTCCAGGACGTAATTAGCAAGAGAAATAATCAGTCACTGGAAATAAAGGTGAATATAATCCTTTTCCTCTGAATATGATTTACGAAAATTGATATTGATGTTTAACCTCATGCACAGATTTGTATTACATTTTCATTCACTATCTATGAGACATGCATCTTACATGCATAAGGTATAGCTCAGAAAGGAGCCAGGATTGACAGTACGGACCACTACTGTATAGTGAGAAACATGGCTTTGAGAGATTTTCAAAAACGTTTCTGGCATGGAAGTTACTCTATCAGAGACACACTCTATTTATATCTTCTATTTTAAGTGGAAAATATCAATTTCAAAATTTTAAGATGCCTAAATCTATTATAAGCAATTTTTGTAACTTTAAAACAATTTTTCAGATGATGGGATTTCATTAAAAGAAAAGGAACATTTTTCCCCAATAAATAAGAGACCTAATTGTCATTCATTTTATGTATCTATATTTTCTTCCTAAAGGTATTTTCTGATCCTATAGGTACTAATCTTTATTTTTCTCATTAGTTCCACTAAGTTTGAAAGTGAATTTTGGGGTTGTTTTTTAATTTTGACATCAAATTTAAAATTATTTTGCTATCTGCACATATACAAACAAGAACACTGCTTTATTTCAGACTACAAAAGTGTCTATGGTGAGGGGAAAAATTACTTGCTCAAATACTAATTGTACAGTTTATCCAGGTTTTTCCTCTTGGAAAGCCCTATTAAAGCCGAGACTGGTGAAACCTCATTACCAGAAATCAAATAAAATGGACAAGATGCAAGAAATCAATCCAATGGGGCAATGAAAGAAATAAACAGAACAGTTGAACACTTACCATACCTATCTTGCTGATAAAATGCACTAGAAGCAGTGAGTGAGAAAGGGACTAGAAGGAGATGTAGACAAAGGGATTGGGTGATCCACAACTTATAAAGCAAACTGAGAGAAATTCCATCACAACAGTTAAAGGGGCAGATCAATTTGGTGTCAGAGCCATTAAGAGTTATCAGGTGAAGATGTGTGGACACCACATCACTTAGTGTCTGTAATGAGGACAATTAATCAGACAGGAGGAGGCATTAGATTGACATGGATCATTTCCCACAGATGTAGAGCAATGGCCAATGTCATAAATCAGGATGGAGAATATATACATGAACTTCCTAAGAGGGAATTTAAAAATTACACTTTCATAGTACTTTGTCCATGCTAATATATTCAGTGTCATATATTTCAAATATATTTTGTTAGAATTTACTGAGTTAAAATTTGTAGATGGATAACACTGACCAAGCAATGTCCACTGTGTTTCCCTTCATTGAAGTATTTATTTTTTAATGGAGCTAAGTTTAAATTTATAAAACCTCACAAATATGACTGTCCACATGTGACCTGAAGAAGGATGTTCCCAATGGAAATGCCAACATGAGCTGAAAAAGCTCAGGAGGCCTCAATTTTACACAAAACACTACTATATCTGAAACATGCTGATGAAAGCATCACTCCAGGGAAAAGCATACAAGAGCACAGTGCCAGAAGTCAGCTCTGAATACAGACACAGAGGTAATATTATCTGAGCTCAGCAGGTCATATGTGGATACAAACACACACACACACACACACACACACACACACACATGTTAATAATTAAGGAAATATGAGGCTGAAATGTGGAGAGTGTGGATTGTTGGAAGAAGGGTTTGGAGGGAGAAAAAGGACTGAAGAAGTGTGTTTATTATAATATTTAAAATTTTTATATAATGTTTATATAAATATTTATATACAATGGAAACATTTAACTATTTTAAAAAATAAAGTAATCATACAAGTACTTTTCTCTCTTTATTACTCTTTACTATTCTTCACTTTCTAATGTATTGTCCATGTGGTTGAACTGTTTTTATTTTTTTTTTCTAACTTGAAAAACTGGTGACTTTATCAGGATTATTTACAGAACTATGGCTCAAAGGAAACTACAAAACTGAAAAGGCCACACCAGTTTGAGTGACAGTTCATAAATATTATACCCCTAGAACTCCCTGGAGGACTTACAGAAAACCCAGCAAATTAACATTTCTTTTCCCAAGTGATTTCCATTTTGCATAACAGTGGGGGGTTGCTTATCAATCCTTTAAATTTCAGGGACTTCTTGAGCATTATGAAGTGGATTGATGAGCCTTTCTCTTAGATGGATGTTGGGAGGAAATTGGTACAAAGAACCTTCCCGTTCAGTTCTCCTTTTTCCACTCTCTCTCCATCTTTCCCCTTCTTTTTCCATTTTCTTTCTTTCCCTTCTCTCCTTTTCATTTTCTCTTCACACTGCACTTCTTTCTGGGCATTAATATATTACTTTGAACCTCTTAGGTATTTTGAAGCAAAACAGAGCTGTAGCTTCCTTTTGCCCTCTGTTTTCTTCTTTATAGTATTTAATTTCTTTCAGGGCACTTACTGTCACTTGCCATATGCATTGGTCAGAGTTCTCTAGAGTTACAGAACTTATGGATATCTCTATATAGTAAGGGGATTTGTTATGATGACTTACAGTCTGTAGTCCAACTCCCCAACAATGGTCAGCTGTGAATGGGAAGTCTAAGAATCTATTCCTACAAGGCAAGCTATTTTACCTGGTCTTCTGTAGAAGTAAATTCCAACAGATGTGCTGGAAAGTAAAATGCAAGCAGGCAAAGAAGAGCAAATTTTCCTTCTTCCATTGTCCCTATGTAGCTCTCTGATAGAAGGTGTTACCCAGACTAAAGATATGTACCACCAGGCTTGGATCTGGTACTTGTTTTGTCCCAGGATGACCTTGAACTCAGGGATCAGGGATCCCCTTGCTTTAATCTCTTGGGATTAAAGGAGTATATTACCTTGCCTGGGCCTAAGATTTGCATAGTCACTATGCCTCAAGATCTGGATCACATGTGATCTCTCCATTTCTGAATTGTTGTCCATTTCCGATATAGTCAAGTTGATAACCAGGAATAGCCATTACACCATGCTATGTTTATTCATTAATTTGATTTTCTCCACACATGAAACTGAGCCTGATTAGCACCTGGTTTTGAGCTTTCATTCTGTTGTGGCCTCAAAACATAGAATAACACATAATGCAAGAAAAGAATTCAATCAATAGGTCTCATGTGTTAATTTGAAATACTAGGCACATTGGGCCTACTGCTTTCTTGTGAGAAAATCAGTCAAATTATGGGCCCCAGGGATGACTAATCTTCACTATCAAGGTTATATGATTTGAGTCAGTTTGGAAACATGTCTCTGTATGTCTGATTTTTGGTTTTTCTTTGAAATAATTTATCTGAGCATAGAAGACTCACCCTAAATGGAGATAGCACCATCCAATGGGTCTCAGACCCCTCAGAGAAAGTGAGCTGACCATCAGCACTCATTATTTTTAGTCTCCTGACTACAGATTCAATGTGATTTACTCCCGTAAGTTCCCTCCATTGTGACCTCTCTCAATGCCAGTCTGTACTTTTCAACATGAGACTTTGCTTTATTAAGTTATTTTTGTCAGATATTTTGACAAAACAATGAGAACAGTACTTAGTACAACTCTTTTTTTTTCTATTCTTTTTCAAAATTGTATTTAATCTTTTTTTTTTTTTCATTACGGATTTTATCTCCATCCAGGTCTATCCTCTAATGGTTCCCCATTTTATACCTCCTCCCGAAACTCCTGTCTCCAGGATGATGTCCCCACCCACCACTCCACCAAACCTTTAAACTCCCTGGGGCCTCAAATCTCTTGAAGGTTAGGTGCATCTTCTCTGACTGAACCCATACCCCAGCAGTTCTCTGCTGTATATGTATGTGTTGGAGGCCTCATCTCAGATGGTGTATGCTACCTGGTTGGTGGTTCAGTGTCTGACAGATCACAGAGGAGGGGGCTGTCCAGGTTAATTGAGACTGCTGGACGTCCTACAGGGTTGCCCTCCTCCTCAGCTTCTTCCAGCTTTTCCCTAATTCAACGACAGGGGTCAGCAACTGCTGTCCATTGGTTGGGTGCAAATATCTGCATCTGACTCAGTTGCTTGTTGGGTCATTTGGAGGGCAGTTGTGATAGGCCCCTTTTTGTGAGCACTCCATAGCCTCAGTGTCAGGCCTTGGGGCCTCCCTTAAGCTGGATCCCACTTTAGACCTGTTGCTAGACCCCTTTTCTTCAGGCTCTTGTCCTTTTCAGTCTTTGCAATTCTTTCAGACAGAAAAACTTATGGGTCAGAGTTTTGACTGTGGGATAGCAAGCCCATCACTCACTTGATGCCCTGACTTTCTGCTGGAAGTGGGCTCTACAAGTTTCCTTTCCACACAGTAGGGCAATTCATTTAAGGTATTTACCTTTGAGTCCTAAGAATCTCCCAGGTCTCTGGTACATTGTGGAGGGTCCCCGCCCCCACCTCCTGTCTCTCTAGGTTGCTTGTTTCCATCCTTTATGCTGGCCCTCAAGGCTTCAGTCCTTTTCTCTCACCCAATACCTGATTGTATTCCCCTTTCCCACACAGGTCCCTCCCTGCCTGCCTCCCTTGTGATTGCTTTCTTCTCCCTACCAAGTGGGAATGGGGCATCCTCACTTGGGTCATTTGGCTTATTGATATTTTTAAGTACTGTGGACTGTCCCTTGAGTATTAGGTACTTTCTTTTTAATTTGGCTAATATCCACATATTAGTGAGTAGATAACTTACATGTCCTTTTGGGTCTGAGTTACCTCACTCAGGATGATATTTTCTAATTCTATCCATTTACTTCAAAACTCAGGATGTCCTTGTTCTTTTCTCTATTTTTTTTCTTTTTTAAATTTTTTATTTATTTTTACACTCCAGATTTTATTCTCCTCCCAGTCCACCTTCCGACTACTCCACATCCATTAGTATTCTATTGTGTAAATGAACCACGTTTTGTGTATCCATTCTTCTTTCATGGACATCTGAATTGTTTCCAGCTTCTGGCTATCACAAACAAGTCCTCTGTGAACATAGTGAAACACATGCCCCTGTGGCCTGGTGGGGCATCTTTTGGGTATATTCCCAAGAGTGGTATAGCTGGGTCTAAGGTAGATCTCTTTTCAATTTTCTAAGGCACTTACAGGTTGATTTCCAGAGTAATTGTGGCAATTTGCAATCCCACCAGCAACAGAGTAGTTTTCCTCTTTCTCCACATCCGTGCCAACATGTGATGTCATCTGAGGTTTTGATCTTGGCCACTCTGATTGGTGTAAGATAGAATCTCACATCATTTTGATTTGCATTTCTTTGATCACTAAGGGCTTTGAACATTTCTTTAAGTACTTCTTGGCCATTCAAGATTCCTCTGTTATGAATTCTCTGTTTAGTTCTATACCCCATTTTTGTTTGGGTTGTTTGTTTTTTTGGTTTCTTGAGTTCTTTATATTTTGGATATTAGCTCTCTCTCAGATATGGGATTAATTTATATTTTCCCCCAACCTATAGGATGCTGGTTTGTCCAATTAACTATGTCCTTTAGTTTAGGGAAGCCTTCCAGTTTCAGAAGGTTCCATTTATCAATTCTTGACCTTAGAGCATGAACCATTTCAATTCCGATTATGAAATTCCCCTTCTACCAATAAGTTCAAGGCTCTTTCCTACTTTCTCTTCCATTAGATTCAGTGTGCCTGGTTTTTTGTTGAAGTACTAATGCTGGGTCCTGTTTACATAACTAGTCTGTTAATCTATGTCTTTTTATTGGAGAACTGAGTCCATTGATGTTGAGAGATTAGGGACCAATGATTGTTGTTTCCTATTATTTTGTTGTTAGAGTTGAAATTATATTTACACAAACATATCTTGTTTGTGGTTAGTTGAAAGAAGATTACTTTGATCATTTTTCTAGGGTGTAGTTTCCCTCCTTGTGTTGGGGTTTTCCATCTATAATCTTTTGTATGGCTGTATTTGTGGAAAGATATTGTGTAAATTTGGTTTTGTCATGGAATATGTTGATTTCAGCATCTATCTTAATTGAGAGTTTTCCTGGGTTTAGTAGTCTGGGCTGGCATATGTGTTCCCTTAGGGTCCTTATGACATCTGTCCAGGATCCTCTAGCTTTCATAGTCTCTGTTGAGAAGTCTGGTGTAATTCTGATAGGTTTGCCTTTATATGTTACTTGAACTTGTTCTCTTACTGCTTTAATATTCTTTATTTTGGACATTTGGTGTTTTGACTATTATGTGACAGAACATATTTCTTTTCTGGTCTAATCTATTTAGAGTTCTATAGGCTTGTATGTTTAAGGGTTAGAGAAGTTTTCTTCTATAATGTTTTGAAGATATTTACTAGCCCTTTAATTTGGAAATCTTTGCTCTCCTCTATTCCTATCATTCTTAGGTTTGAACATCCCATTGTGTCCTGGATTCCATGGATGTGTTGGGTTAGGATCTTTTTGTGTTTTACAGGTTCTTTGTTGTGTCCATGTTTTCTATGGTATCTTCTTCCCCTTAGATTCTCTTTTCTATCTCTTGTATTCTGTTGATTATGCTTGCATCTATGACCCCTGATATCTTTCTTAGGTTTTCTATCTTCAGTGCTGTCTCCTTTTGTGATTACTTTATTGTTTCTATTTTCATTTTTAGATCCTGGATGGTTTTGTTCAATTCCTTCACCTGTTTGGTTGCATTTTCCTGTAATTCTTTAAGGGACTTTTCTGTTTCCTCTTTAAGGGAATCTATCTATTTACCTATGTTGTCCTGCATTTCTTTAAGGGAGTTATTTATATCTCACTTAATGTCCTCTGACAACATCATGAGATGTAATTTTAAAACAGAATCTTGCTTTTCTGGTGTGTTGGGCTATCCAGGACTTGTGGTGGTGGGAGAACTGGGTTCTGATTTTATCAGGTGGCCTTGATTTCTGTTGCTTAGGTTCTTGCATTTGCCTCTTACCATCTGATTATCTCTGGTGTTAGTTGATCTTTCTGTCCCTGACAGTGGCTTAACCCTCCTGTAAGCCTATGTTTTAGCACTCCTGGGAGGTCAGCTCTCTCCAGACAGAATTTTGGTATAGAGAGCTGTAGCCTTGGGACAGCTACAGGTACAGATGGAAACCATAAGTATCCTGTCCAAGACTGTTTCTCAGTTCCTGTGTCCTGAGGCCTCCTGGAGGGTTCCGCTGAGCAGAAGTGGTGGTCTTACCTACGCTGTCAGGTGTGTCAGCACTCCTGAAAGACCAAATCTCTCCTGGTGGGATCTGAATACAGGGAGATTTGACACAGGGTCAGCTCTGTGTGCAGACAGAAACCCAACAGTCATATTTTTGGTCCATTTTATCTGTAAGTTACTCCATTTTAATGCTGATGTGAAACGATTTTAGTACAACCAATTTTTTAGCAAGCTTATTATTGTGACTTTTCTATGTCATCTGTCTAATAAGAAGGCAAACATTCTGCATTTTGGGGAGAAAACCAGAACTTTTATTTTCACATTATATGTAGAACATTTACTGTCACAAAATTCATGACTTACTAACTTGCATATATTACTGTTATATATTTGTGTTTAAAAAAGCTATTCTTTATCCTAATTTTCAAATTGTTACTATCATGAAGAAAGTTGCCAAATATAGATTGTATATAAAGTGAGGATTTACTTGACTGCTTTTTTTTTCTGAATAATTCTTCTGTATAATTTTCCTGTTTATCCTACATTGATGCTCAAGTAACTGGATAGTCCTAACTGGCAAGTCACCATTTTAACAATCAACTAACTTAACGTCAATTCTTCCAGAATTATGTGGACATCTTGATAAATAATGCAGTATCAGCACTTTGAACATCCTTCAGGTCAGGCAAGTTGACAAATACAATTTAGCATCTCAGAAAGCATATCCATTAATCATTTAGAATTCTTCTACACTTTTATTTTCTTCTATATTTATTTATTTAGCCATAGGTTTGTTTCAGCCTGGATTCAAGAAATAAATACTAAACTAACACTTTTCTTCACTTTGTTCCTAAAATTGAATCACCTCTGTCAAATATGAGCTTCTTTAGTTAGTTTTAACTGGCACCAGTTTGTGTGTGTGTGTGTGTGTGTGTGTGTGCATGTGCATGTGTGTATATGTGTATTTTGAATAATCTGTATTTTCTGATAGTATGGTATATGCACAAGCCAATTTATTTTTTATTATTAACTTGAGCATTTCTTTTTTTTTTTTTGTATCTCTTTTTTTTTTTTTTCATTAACTTGAGTATTTCTTATATACATTTGAGTGTTATTCCTTTCGGTTTCAGACAAACATCCCCTCCCCCTCCCCTTCCTTATGGGTGTTCCCCCCCCTCCCCCATTGCCGCCCTCCCCCAACAGTCTAGTTCACTGGGGTTCAGTCTTAGCAGGACCCAGGGCTTCCCCTTCCACTGGTGCTCTTACTAGGATATTCATTGCTACCTATGAGGTCAGAGTCCAGGGTCAGTCCATGTATAGTCTTTAGGTAGTGGCTTAGTCCCTGGAAGCTCTGGTTGCTTGGCATTGTTGTACATATGGGGTCTGAGCCCCTTCAAGCTCTTCAGTTCTTTCTCTGATTCCTTCAACGGGGTCCTATTCTCAATTCAGTGGTTTGCTGCTGGCATATGCCTCTGTGTTTGCTGTATTCTGGCTGTGTCTCTTGGGAGAGATCTACATCTGGCTCCTGTCGGCCTGCACTTCTTTGCTTCATCCATCTTGTCTAATTGGATGGCTGTATATGCATGGGCCACATGTGCGGCAGGCTCTGAATGGGTGTTCCTTCAGTCTCTGTTTTAATCTTTGCTTCTCTCTTCCCTGCCAAGGGTATTCTTGTTCCCCTTTTAAAGAAGGAGTGAAGCATTCACATTTTGATCATCCCTCTTGAGTTTCATATGTTCTAGGCATCTAGGGTAATTCAAGCATTTGGGCTAATAGCCACTTATCAATGAGTGCATACCATGTGTGTTTTTCTGTGATTGGGTTACCTCACTCAGGATGATATTTTCCAGTTCCAACCATTTGCCTATGAATTTCATAAAGTCATTGTTTTTGATAGCTGAGTAATATTCCATTGGGTAGATGTACCACATTTTCTGTATCCATTCCTCTGTTGAAGGGCATCTGGGTTCTTTCCAGGTTCTGGCTATTATAAATAAGGTTGCGATGAATATAGTGGAGCACGTGTCTTTTTTATATGTTGGGGCATCTTTTGGGTATATGCCCAAGAGAGGTATAGATGGATCCTCAGGCAGTTCAATGTCCAAATTTCTGAGGAACCTCCAGACTGATTTCCAGAATGGTTGTACCAGTCTGCAATCCCACCAACAATGGAGGAGTGTTCCTCTTTCTCTGCATCCTCGCCAGCATCTGCTGTCACCTGAGTTTTTGATCTTAGCCATTCTCACTGGTGTGAGGTGAAATCTCAGGGTTGTTTTGATTTGCATTTCCCTTATGACTAAAGATGTTGAACATTTCTTTAGGTGTTTCTCAGCCATTCGGCATTCCTCAGCTGTGAATTGTTTGTTTAGTTCTGAACCCCATTTTTTAATAGGGTTATTTGTCTCCCTGCGGTCTAACTTTTTGAGTTCTTTTTATATTTTGGATATAAGGCCTGTATCTGTTGTAGGATTGGTAAAGATCTTTTCCCAATCTGTTGGTTGCCGTTTTGTCCTCACCACAATGTCCTTTGCCTTACAGAAGCTTTGCAGTTTTATGAGATCCCATTTGTCGATTCTTGATCTTAGAGCATAAGCCATTGGTGTTTTGTTCAGGAAATTTTTTCCAGTGCCCATGTGTTCCAGATGCTTCCCTAGTTTTTCTTCTGTTAGTTTGAGTGTATCTGGTTTGATGTGGAGGTCCTTGATCCACTGGGACTTAAGCTTTGTACAGGGTGATAAGCATGGATCGATCTGCATTCTTCTACATGTTGACCTCCAGTTGAACCAGCACCATTTGCTGAATATGCTATCTTTTTTCCATTGGATGGTTTTGGCTCCTTTGTTCAAAAATCAAGTGCCCATAAGTGTGTGGGTTCATTTCTGGGTCTTCAATTCTGTTCCATTGGTCTATCTGTCTGTCTCTGTACAATACCATGCAGTTTTATCACTGTTCCGTAATACTGCTTGAGTTCAGGATAGTGATTCCCCTGAAGTCCTTTTATTGTTGAGGATAGTTTTAGCTATCCTGGGTTTTTTTTATTCCCAGATGAATTTGCAAATTTTTCTGTCTAACTCTTTGAAAAAGTGGATTGGTATTTTGATGGGGATTGCATTGAATCTGTAGATCGCTTTTGGTAAAATGGCCATTTTTACTATATTAATCCTGCCAATCCATGAGCATGGGAGATCTTTCCATCTTCTGAGGTCTTCTTCAATTTCTTTCTTCAGAGGCTTGAAGTTCTTATTGTACAGATCTTTTACTTGCTTGGTTAAAGTCACACCGAGGTACTTTATATTATTTGGGTCTATTATGAAGGTGTCGTTTCCTAATTTCTTTCTCGGGCATTTCTCTTTTTGTAGAGGAAGGCTACTGATTTATTTGAGTTAATTTTATACCCAGCCACTTTGCTGAAGTTGTTTTATCAGCTTTAGTAGTTCTCTAGTAGAACTTTTGGGATCATAAATATACTATCATATCATCTGCAAATAGTGATATTTTGACTTCTTCTTTTCTGATCTGTATCCCCTTGACCTCCTTTTGTTGTCTGATTGCTCTGGCTAGAACTTCAAGAACTATATTGAATAAGTAGGGAGAGAGTGGGCAGCCTTGTCTAGTCCCTGATTTTGCCAATTTATTCATTCCTTAGATTCTTCTGCTTACAAAAAGAGTTTCTCTTATTTTCACCTGACTATAGTTTTATAAATCATGTGTTCACTCCTATGTGAGAAACCATTGATTGGATAAATTATGCCCACCTAAATTCACGTATATAAATGTCAGAATATTTAAATTTAATCACCTATCTTTATATTAAGTTTTGATTTCATGCTTATCTTCATTTCACTTTATTGTCACATGGACTCTTTATTTAGTTAGCTCCATAACTAATTCTCATTATTTATAAATGCGACTTAACTATTTTAGCTTGTTAAAAATGGTTGAGTTGACAAATATTATTTTGAAATAGATTAAAAGAAAATAAAACGACCTAATACTTATTACTGCAAAAGTTTTGATTAATAATTGATAAAAAAAGATGAAAATTCCAAGCATTTCCTAGCAAGTGTTTTAAACAGGAGGCTACTTACTGTCCAGTAGTCAGGGCAGAAAGGTAAGGTAGAGAATATCATGACGTACAGTATGCAAATTAAACCATTATCCTCAGTACCTGTATCACTCTCTATCCCTCTGATAAATTACTTCGTTGAATTGATAGAAAATTGATGTGAAACATAGAGCAATTGTGTAAATTATAGAAAACCCATGCATCCGTCTTTATATACATATATATGGACATTATGCATAATTTTCAATTGCATCAATAATTTTCATATTCTTAATAAATAAAATATTTTTAACCAATTCCAATTTTAATTATATAGTATTAAAATGCATACCTATTAAATTAACTTGTTGATCAGATTTCAAATATCTGAAAAAGACTTCCAAATAAACCTTGCATTAGAACATTTATTTATACCCAATACTTAATCTTAATAAAGGTATGTTATTAAAGAGATGTAAAACACATGAATATGAAATAAAAATTTTAATTACACTAACACATTACTTCTTATATGTGGAAACTGCTATAAATTGCAAAGTATTAATAACAGTAGAGTAGTAGCTTTCCCTATGCCTGGCTCAGAGCATTACTGAGTCATGGAGTTGGTTTCAGCAAAGAAGAGCAAACAAGAAAAAATAGGTCGTCATGTTAATTTGTATCTTTGAATAATCACTTTAGAAAACAAATGTATATTAAAAGACTCTCAGTAGATGGTTCAAAATGGTGATAAAACAGCTTTTAGTTATAAAGAAAAGTTTTATTATTTCCATTAAAGAATAAGCAAAAAGGTAGTTGTTTGGTTATGAAATATGTAATATGCTTAAAAATATATGTCCAAATTGTTTGGAGTTATTAAAATTATTTAGTTAGATACAGAAATCATTATGTATCCATCTCATAATATATGATTAGAGTAACTGTTTTTTTCCAAGTCTATCATTATATATTTGTATGTGCATATGCACATAAATGCACATGCATTCACACACACAAAGACACACACACACACACACACATACACAAACACACACAGAGGTTACTTTCCTGATTGGAAGATTGATATAATGTAATATTGCTTTGATTCTGCCAAAAGATTTACATGTATGAAATGTGACAAAAGAAAATATGGCTAATGATATTATGAATCTTTGGGCTGGTTTTAGGTGCCTACTTACAATTCTGCACATGCAAACTGGATTTAATTAAGTTCTGATCCCCTAGATGCTAGTATAGGGAGAAACAAAAATGACCTGGAAACATAGGTCACATGGCTGCTTTTATCTTGTTGAGGAAGTCTGGTACTTGGTATTTGTTTCATAGAGAATCCTAGGTACTACCTAGATAAGGAAATAGAATTCTTTGTCTTGATGTAAGTTATCGCCACAGACTCATGGTAGATAATTCCAGAAATGCATGCTCAGAAATGCATGAGTTTATGGTAATAGATATTTTTGTCTTAGTTAGGGTTTTACTTCATTGAACTGATACCAATTCTCTTTTTTAATTTTTAATTTTTTTTTCCATCTTTATTAACTTGGGTAATTAACTTGGGTAATTCTTATTTACATTTCGATTGTTATTCCCTTTCCCAGTTTCCAGGCCAACATCCCCCTAACCCCCCTCCCCTTCTATGTGGGTGTTCCCCTCCCCATCCTCCCCCCATTACCGCCCCCCCCCCAACAATCCGTTCACTGGGGTTCAGTCTTGGCAGGACTAAGGGCTTCCCCTTCCACTGGTGCTCTTACTAGGCTATCCATTGCTACTTATGTTGTTGGAACCCAGAGTCAGTCCAAGTATAGTCTTTGATACCAGTTCTTTTATAAGAACAACATTTCATTGGGACTAGCTTACAGGTTCATAGGTGCAGTCCATTATCATTTTGGTAGGAGCATGGCAAGACCCAGGCAGACATGGTGCAGGAGGAACTAAGAGTTCCACATCTTCATCTGAAGGCTACTAGCAGAATACTGACTTCCAGGCAGCTATGATGACAGTCTTAAAGCCTACACCCACAATGACACACCCAAGCAAGACCATACCTACTCTAACTGAGCCATGCCTTCCAACAGTGCCATTGCCTGGGCCAAGCACATACTACAAACCATCACATTCTACTCCCTGAACCCCATAGGCTTATTCAAACATATTAGTGTATGGGGGTCATCCCTAAATATAGTATAATGCAAACTACTTAGTCCAACTTCCAAAGTCCTCATAGTCTCTAGAAGTCTCAAAAAATCCAAATTTCAAAGTCTCTTCTGAGATCCATCTGATCACTTAACTGTAATTCCCAAAACAAGTCAGAAAACAAGCTGGGCAAACTCCAACCACTGCATTTACATCAAAGCTAGATTTTTATAAACAAACATTTTAGCATGATACTATAAACATTTCCTTTGATGTGTTCCATATTATGGCTATCTGAACCAGATTTCCTTCTAGGTCTTCTGATCACCATGAGACATAGGATAGCAGGTGCTGAAGGACAGACTCTGGTGTTTATCAAATCACTTACTAATAACATCTATATTTGAGCTATTTGCATTACTTTTACTTCGTAATGATTTTTGATTTTTGAATGTTTAATTTGTTTAAATTTCCCAGTAGTGTTTTAATTGCCCCAATCATCATTCTAAGAATCATTGTCATTGGACTACAAAGATTCAGGCCCGTTCTCACAGTCTAGTAAATTTCTCACAGTGATGCCCTACATGTTTAATAATTTTACTTTTCTTCATGGAATTCTTACACAGCAAAATACCCCTGTCCTTTGATCAGCAAAGTAAAATCTTGATACTCTTGAACAGAATGTATAAAGTAGAGAGGATTTCATATGCTTTCAATTCTTCTTTTGATATATAATCACACGTAATATATATCAAAATCAGCTCTATGATAACACCTAGAGTAATGGAATTAACTGAATTTGATACCTGTTGCTATCACAATCTGGGCCTATTAGCTCAGTTCATTACAGCTTCATGTTAATGAGGCCAATATCATGGGATCTGTACCATATGACACACATGAAGACAGACACTCTGCTACTTGGCATTAAAACACCCACCCTGTTCTATTTACATGTTTCATAAACAGCTGTGAATGACCAGAAGTTGAAAAGGGAAATCGTCACAGAAGGCTTAGTTCATCCTCACTGCTCATAGGAAGAATATATATGTTTCTTCCTGCTGGAATCATGATTGTCTCCATACAAAGAAGAATGCTGTTACCTTAGATTTACTTCTCACAAACTCTGTAAGAGTTTCCTTTGACCCAATGATGATTTATTCTACTTCATTTTAGTTGCATTTATTCATGCACTTATCTGTCAATTATATTGCATCAACAAGATATCAATTTCCTCACAGTAGGAATAATAAACAATTTATATGGCTTCATTAGGTAAACTGTTAAAAAATTTGAGCCCATTGAAATAATAACAGCTTTTAAATATTTCAAGATAGTATTTGACCATGCAAATCACAAATTCAAAACTGCTGTCAAGAAATTTTTCAAAATAATTCCATGAGAGGGATATAAAGACATCATGTGATGACAAGGGATCAACATATTGTTCAATTATTAAGGAGTTTTGTGCTTTAGGTATAGCAAAATAAAATCAGAAAATTTCTATAATATTTAGTTGTCATGCACTGTGAGAAAACTAAAGGATACATATTTCTTCACCAAAGTCCATCAAAACATTTGATGTCAAACTAAATCTTAAAACCCCATTTTATCTATCTTATCAATGCTAACGTAAGAGGTAGAGAGACAACATTCTGTGTTGTCCTTTAACCTATAGAGAACATACTGGCAAAGCAGGATCAATAATAACCTGAAACTTATCCCAGTGAATTAAACTTTCTTTCTGCAGAGATAATCAGAATATTCTTGTTCTCTTTTCTATTAATTCAGATTTTTAACTTCCTATGCCTTTCTTTATCTTCATGAACAATTAAGATAGCTAGACAATGTTTGTAGCTTAGGATATAAAAATGACGGTAAACTTTAAATGCACACACACACAGTGTGTGTGTGTGTGTGTGTGTGTGTGTGTGTGTGTGTGTGTGTGTGTGTGTGTAAGGGTTTATAGTGGTTCTTTTTCCTTATTACATTAAACAGGACCGTATTCAACACTGGAAATTAGAGTAAAAAAACAGGATTTACGAAAAGCCAATCAGCAGCAAATATATAATATTTGATGTAGCTGTAGTAAACATTTCTTCACAGACTTTTGATATAATCAGTTTTAAAAGCAATTAAATTCTTCAGGAAAGTATCCTCTAAGGTGACTAACAGCAGAATTGAGGTACAGCTCTTTCTCACAAGTATGGGTTCTTCTGGGAATGTTAAGTGACTGACCAATAAAAAATTGGCGGACAATAAATATTTAATAGAAAATCTGTCACCAAGATAATAGAAATAATCTGACTGAATTCTGTATTCTATATGAAAATTCTACCATCTATGGATCAAAGAGTTAGTAAGATATGACTTAAAATAAGTAAATAATGATCAAGTTTCTAGGCAATGAAAATGTATCATACCAAAGTATGTCTAAAATCCTGATTGTGTTTATAACTTAAGATGAACTGCCAAAGGGGGATTTTTATGAAATATAAGAGTAGAGAAGAATCTTAACTTTTCTTTGTTTCCGTCTATTCATTTAGAGCTACAGTTTCATAGTCCCAACAAGCCATCTCCAGTGCAATTTAAATCATGACACGAGATTTCTGATAGTTGCATAGCCTGTTCAGTGGTAAACACATATTGTAATGTCTCTGCATTGTTGCAATTCATGTTAAAAATTCTGTAAGGGAGTAACAGAAACATGAGTGTCAAGAGCTGTGACATCTTATCGCATTTTACAGGGAAGCAGGAAGGCATGAATGAGTGAATGGCCAGGCTTGTCTTCTGCGTAGGTGGAGCAAACTACCTGTGACCTTTATTACAATTCATGTGTAGTGACCTCCCATCATAAAGTTATTTTTGTTGCTAGTCCTTTACAGTAATTGTGCTGATATTATGAATTGTACTATAAATATTTGATATGCAGGATATCTGATATGTGAGCCCTGTGAAAAGGTCTTTTAAACCTCAAAGGGGTCACAACTTACAAGTTGAGAACCACACTGTTCTACAGGGAAAACTTCAAGCTTCTGTGACAGAAATTGTATTTATTACAATGTGTTAATCTCAGGAACAGAGCATCACAGCAGGTATTTAAAACTATGCTACTTACTGAGGAGAATTAATATTGAAATTATTGAATTTTAATTTAGATTAACACTCCCCTTTTTCTTTATACATTGTAAAATGAGATTATCAGAATATTTAGTTCATTTATTCCTATCACTAGGTGGTTAAGTATATACATGGCAACACACTTTAAGCATATTTATGTTGTGTACCCTCTGTACCAACAATTTGCAAGCATCTTCCTCCCGGAGGAAAACATACCATTTCTCTGAGGGCTCTTTCTAGCCCTCTGCTCTTGCAACACTCTCAGTTATGGGCTGATCTGTGATCAATGTGTATTTGCATTCCAAAGCTGCTGAATGCATTCATTCTCAGCATGGGAATGTGCAGCTGTTATATGCTAAGGATATTGTTTATGTTCTTAACAGTGTCAAAAAATGAAGGATTACCTTCCAGGCTTCATTTTTTTTCCTCAAAAAATAATTCAGCCCTGCTTTTCCCTTTTCATCAAGCATGAATTCCCATGTTTCCATCTTCTGTGTAGTGTGTGTACATCATAAATATTTTTGTGTTCATAAATATCTATAGCAGTACTGAGAAGGAGAATAAAACTTTGAATACAGCATGCTTTCATGGTCACTTACATCTGATATGGAATTTCTATTAATACATACAGAATCTCCCTCTGAAGGAACTCCCAATTGGGAGAGGGTAAAATTTATGCCGAGGTAGGCACTGAAAGAACAGCCTTGATACCTGAACTCAGTGTGCTCTTCCTATAAAAACATGTCATTCTTTTGAGAGATATTCAAGAATTATTATTTATATTTTAATTATTTGTGTATGAGCTCTCTCTCTCTCTCTCTCTCTCTCTCTCTCTCTCTCTCTCTCTCTCTCTCTCTCTTCGTGTGCATGTGTGTGTGTGTGTGTGTGTGTGTGTGTACACTCAAGTACTCAGAGGTCATAGGAATCAGATTTTCTTGATTCCTTGAGATCCAGTTAAGATATAGGGAACATTCATGTTCTATTTTCTATCAGTGCTTAGCCATAAAATTCAGATTATTTGAATTTATGAAAACAAAAAAACCGCTATGTCTTTATTATGAATTCCATCAAAACAAACTCTCGGTGGTGTTTCACAAAGCATACATACTATTTTTGTCACTAGATTTTGCCAGATGTCTGGAATAATTCTATTCATTGACATTCATATAAGAAACCATGCATTTTTTTCTGTCTCCTAAATCCGTCCTAGGAATTCATTGTTGGGCATGCTTTTACATTATAGAAATGTTTGTAGTCACTTTGTGATTTTTTTTTTTTGCTATGAGAGGTAATTTTCTTATAAAAAGTCATTAATGTAGTTTCCTAGAGTTAAGCACCTACAGTGTGTACCACCCCAGATAACTTTGGTGTCCAGCAAGTCTTGACACTAGCATGCATGCTACAACCATTTCTGCGTCTCTGGTTAACCACTGTGTTTTGTTTGCATGTATTGGCTTGGAAAAAAACCAGAAAGAGAAAATAATTAGGGTTTAACAAGTCTAATAGCTTAATACAGTTTTTAAAACTTCAGTATAATGTAAAGGTACCATTCCAACTTGAGTCTGCTACTGGCTAATGTGGAAAAAGGTATAGAACCACAAATTCAAACATAAGTCAGACAGACTCTTTGTGAATATCTTTCCACTGTTCTCTGGCCTTTTGCTTATGGGTTTCCCAGCTTCCTTGAGTCTCTCTGTGTAGTATACATACCTACTTTCATGTTCTGGACTCTTGGATTCTAGGGTCCAAGGAAAGTTTTACAAGTTCTAGGTTAGATAAATATCTTGTCAGGAAAATATCACACTATTAGATTATCGTTATTCTTTATTATATATGATTTTAAATCTCTGAAGTTTTGTACCCTCCAAATTTACTCTCTGTAGTTAGAACCTAGTCTATATTAAATTGTGAATGAATATTTGTCTATTAAAAATTCAACAAACTTAACTGATAATGTTCTACTGGAAAGTCAAAATTTTGCATTGAAAGAGTGGCTATCTGCACAAACGAACATGCATATACACATTGCCATGTTAGAACCCAGAGATGCAAAGACAATAAGTTATAAGGCTGTAGGCCTTTATTGTCTACTATCACTACCTCTGAGAACTGTCTTAGGCCTTTCCTCAAGGTTGGCTCTTCTGTCCTTTGCCCTACTATTATTTATTTCCTTCCATTTTTAGATTCTAAGTATTTTTCTGATGATTGTTTTTATAGTGCTTGTATTCCTCTGTTCTATCCACTTTAACCCTACACAGTTTATTTAGCATGCACAATATATTTAGAAAGTGAAGATATTTCTCAAAATTATTATGTTTGCTAGAAAACTAGCAATTCCTAGCCTTCTTTCTGTACTTCAGAGATGAAAATGTGGTGGTAGTATTACATAATGCACTAGTCTGAACTGAAAGGGTGGCCACTGGGATTCAGTAACCAATGTTCTTAAGTTACACTGATCTATTATAGACAATAACTGGCAGACTTTCAGACTGTCTCAAGATAAATGATATATGATGGATGTAAATATAAGCAGCTTATTAATGAAGAGTAAGATAATGCTGTGGTGATTATAATCCTTGGCAGATTTGTTCATACATATCCAATACACATAGCAGTGTTGGGCACATTCAGTCATTTAATAAATTGTTACTTTTCTAGTTTTATTCTTAGATCAGAGTAGTAGATTGCATGCCTAGTAGAACAAAACTATGTTTCATGTATCTCTGTAAATAAATAAAATCATCATAATGAGGTCCCAAAGCTTTTTCTTCAAGACATGAACACACACAGTGACTGAATAGACAAGTGCCTAAAACAATTTTATAAATAACATGAAAGAAAATGCAAAGATATAAATATAATTTTTGGAAATTATTCTAGGTGGAAAAGGATGAAAAGAATGAATCATTTTATAGCAGATGTTTTAAAGACATTTTTGGTGATTTTTTTCTTCTATTCTAAAAGTATGTCAGTTGTTTATAGAAGCCAAAAAGGTATGAAGGCAAAAATGAAAACAAAAAGATTTGCTGCAAGCACTACAGGACCTCCTGCGTGATTTTGATCCTGTGGTTATCCATGTGTCCCATGAAGAACTGGAAAAGAAATGAGGGTTCAAGTAGTTGAATTCGCCTGCCTAAAGCCAAGTGAAGATTAAAAGCCCAATCTAGCAGAATATCCATTCTGCAAGAGAAATCTGATGTTCTCATCAGAATGCTCACTGCATTCTAACATTGTGAAAATTTCATACATCCCAGGAGTAGGAAAATAGATCTGAAGGAAACTGAGAAGTTTCTGGATGATAATTTCATTCTGGATGTTCAATTTCACACTAAGTTTCTTTTATTTCATTGTGTTTTATATTTTTATAAGAGAAATGTGAGCCTATTCATTTTTGTTCATGTTCCCTAAGAGAATCAAAGAAATTAATACGACACAGAAGACATATAGTTCCATATTTTTTTTACTTGAGATCTTAAATTAAACTGATAATACCTCCCTCTAGACTGTGTTCTATAATCTTGATGAAATGATTTGAATGGCCCCAAAGTGGTGATGTGAGCTCCACTCTAAAGCAGGTTAATAAGCCTACAACAGCAAACTTCTACATTCTTTAATAATGTGAGTATGACCAATCTATTTTTATTGAAATTATTTTAATGTTGGAGGCCTGAGTTCTCTTCCTTTAGGATAATATAATGTTTATGCATAGGAATCAAGAAATGATGAATTCAATCTATATTCAGTTTCTTCATGATCATACATTACCTTTCATTCCTGTTACCTATTAATGTCTTAAGCTATTTTCTATAAAGGAAATATATTGTACAATTTAAGACTATTTTTTCTTGCTAGGCACTGTCTTGTGTTGAACTCATAATGTATTTTAAAGGAGGAACTTTTTTTGCCTTGGTCATTATTTACTAACTAAGCACTGTAGCCAAGTTTGCGGTTTTAAGACCTCAGATAACAGAATAATGTGGCCATCATTGTCTTTATGTCCAGGCAAAGCAGGACAAGAAAGTTAATAGGAGTGAGTGCTAATTTAGGTGCAATTATAGAAAACTCTTTCAAAGGAATTAGTGATGTCAAGAGCAACTCTCATAATTAGGACATTCTTCTGTGATTCTGAAACAGTAATTATCAAAAGACTACAATAACTCCCCAAAGTAGAAAACAAAACCCTCAGTAATGAAGTCATTTATGACATTTGAATATACTTCTAAATATACTTCTTTTGCATCAAGAGGATAATCAACAAAAATTTTAGACCTATTACAATACAAAGAAAATGTAGATAGACCTCCCCCACCAAATACAAGTGCTAGTATGTCAATAGTTCAGACTGAGAAAACTTTTTTAATTAATTAATTTATTTATTTACATTCCAGTTGTAGTTTTCCCACCCTCCTCTCTTCTCCCTTTTCCTCCCTGCCTCTCATGGCACCTCCCTGTCATCCTCCTATGCTCCTGTTCCCCTCAGAAAAGGAGAGACGTCCTATGGATATCAAGCTACTTTGGCATATCAGCTTTCAGTAGGACTAGGCAGTAGCTCCCATTGTGGTTGGACAAGGCATCCCAGTTAAGGGATAAGTGATCCAAAGGCAGTCAGCAGAGTCAGAGAAAGCCCCTTCTCCTGCAGTTAAGAGTCCAACATGAAGACCAAGCTTCCCTTCTGTTACATATGTGTAGAGGGATCCATGAGTGGAGGATCTCTTGTTCGTGGCTCAGTCTCTGTGAGCCCAGGTCAGTTGATTCTGTAAGGATTCTTGTGGTGTCCTTCACATGTCTGGCTTGCTCAATCCTTCCTCCCCTACTTCCAAAGGCCTCCAAAGATCTATCTAATATTTAGATATGGGTTTCTGGATCTGTTTTTATCAGTTGCTGGAGAAGGCTCTCAGAAGACAATTATGCTAGGCTCCTGCCTGCAAGTAGAGCAGAATATCATTAATGGAGTCAAGGGTAGGCACTCTGTCTCAAGCTAGGCCAGTCATGGGTTGAGTATTCCCTCAATTTCTGACCCATATATATCTCTGAACACCTTTTCAACAAGACAAATTATGGAATAAGGTTTTGCTGCTGGGTGGTGTCCTAATTTCTCCATTGGAAGTCTTACCAGGTTATAGGAGGTGGACATTGAAGTTTCCACATTTCCTAATGCAGGAGTTTTAGGTAAGGTAAGTCTCACAGATTTGTGGTTTCTAGTTCGTCCCAGAGATGCAACACCCTAATATCCACCAATTCTGTTTCTCCCAGTACTCTCTCCCCCCATCCCTCCTCCTAAATGAACTTGCCTCTTCTCCTCCCCATCCCTTCCATCCCGCAGACCCCTGCCTCAATCCAGCCCCAGTTCTTGATGCTGATTATCTTTCCCCTTCTCAGTGAGAATCAAGCTTCTCCCCTTCTGTCCTCCTTGTTACATAACTTCTTTGGGTTTGTAGATTGTAGCATTGTTATGCTCTACCGTATGCATGATATAAACTTTTAAGTGAGTACACACCAAGTTTTTCTATCTAGGTTTGGGTTACCTCAACTTGGAATAATTTTTTTCTAGTTCAATTCTGAAAAGTTCATGATTCCACTGTTTTTAATAGCTGAGTGATATTCCATTGTGTAAATTACCACAATTTCTTTATATAGTCTTTGCTTAAAGGTCATTTAGGTGGTTTCCAGTTATTGACTTTTATTAATAAACTCCTATAAACAAAAAGGAGGAAGTATCCATATAGTATGGTGCAACGTCTTTTGGGTATATGTCCAGAAAGTGGTGTACATGGGTTCTAAGGTAGAACTATTCACAATTTTTTAAGAAATCACATTTATTTCTAAAATGTTTGTACAAGTTTGCACTCCCACCAGCAATGGAGGAGTTTTGACTGCTTTTGCTTAACATCATTGCTAGCATGAGCTGTTATAAGAGTTGTTGGGTTTTTTAAATGTGTTTTTATTAGATATATTTATTTACTTACATTTCAAATGTTATTCCCTTTCCCGGTTTCCTGTCCATAAACTCCCACCCCCTCTACTCCTCTTCCCCCATACAGGTATTCCCCTTATATATCCCCCTTACTGCTCCCCCTCCCATATTCCCCTGCACTTGGGGTCCAACCTTGGCAGAACCAACAGCTTCCCCTTCCACTGGTGCCCCAACAAGGCTATTCTATGCTACATAGGCAGTTGGAGCGCTGGGTCAGTCCATGTATAGTCTTTCAGTAGTGATTTCAAACCTGGAAGCTCTGGTTGGTTGGTATTGTTGTTTTTATGGGGTTGCAAGCTCCTTCAACTCTTTCAATACTTCCTCTAATTCCCCCCAAGGGGATCCTGTTCTCAGTTCAGTGGTTTTCTGCTAGCATTGACCTCTGAATTGGACAAGCTCTGGGTGTGTCTCTCAGGAGAGATCTATATCAGATCCCTTACAGTATGCAATTTTTAGCTACATTTTAGTTTTGGTAGCTGTATATATATGGGCCACATGTGGGGCAGGCTTTGAATGGCTGTTCCTTCAGTCACTGCTCTAAACTTTGCTTCCATTACCCCTCCTATGGATATTTTTCCCCTTTTAAGAAGGAGTGGGAGCATCCCCATTTTGGTCATCCTTCTTGAGCTTCCTGTGGCCTGTGGATTGCATCTTGGGTAATTCGAGCTTTTATCACTTATCAATGATTGCCTACCAAGTGTGTTTTTCTGTGATTGGGTTACCTCACTCAGGGTAATATTTTCTAGTTCATTCCATTTGCCTATGAATTTCATAAAGTCATGGTTTTTCATATTTGATTAGTACTCCATTTTGTAGAAATACCACATTTTTTTTAATCCATTCCTCTGTTGAAGGGCATCTAGGTTCTTTCCAGCTTCTAACTATTATAAATAAGGCTGCTATGAACATAGTGGAGCATGTGTCTTTGTTGTATGTTGGAGCATCTTTTGGGTATATGCCCAGGAGAGGTATGGCTGGGTCCTCAGGTAGTAGAATGTCCAATTTTCTGAGGAACCTCTAGATTGATTTCCAGAATGTTTGTACCAGTCTGCAATCCAACCAACAATGGAGGAGTGTTCCTCTTTCTCCACATCCTTTCCAGCATCTGCTGTCACCCAAGTTTTTTATCTTAGCCATTCTGACTGGTGTGAGGTGGAATCTCAGGGTTGTTTTGATTTGCATTTCTCTGATGGCTAAGCATGTTGAACATTTCTTTATGTCCTTTTTAGCCATTCAATGTTCCTCAGCTGAGAATGTTTTATTTAGTTCTGCACCCCATTTTTAAGAAGGGTCATTTGGCTCTCCGGAGTCTAACTTCTTGAGTTCTTTGAATATTTTGGTTATTAGCCCTCTATCAGATGTAGGATTGGTAAAGATCTTTTCCTAATATGTTGGTTGCCATTTTGTCCTAATGACAATGTCTTTTGCCTTACAGAAGCTTTGCAGTTTTATGAGGTCCCATTTATTTATACTTGAACTTAGAGCAAAAGACATTGGCATTTTGTTCAGGAAATTTTCCCCAGTGCCCATGTATTCAAGTCTCTTCCCCACTTTTTCTTCTATTAGTTTGAGTGTATCTGGTTTGATGTGGAGGTCCTTGATCCACTTGGACTTAAGCTTTGTACAGGGTGATAAGCATGGATCAATTTGCATTCTTCTACATGCTGACCTCCAGTTGAACCAGCTCCATTTTTTAAAATCAACCATTCTAGTGATTAATGTAATGATGTAAGATGCAATATCAGAAGAGTTTCAATTTGTATAAGCACAGAAAACTATGAAAGTTAAATGTTTCATTATTTCAGCAATAACAAATATAGTTGCCTTGTACCATGTAAGAAGATAGCTTGTTTTTATCACTCTAATGCAAAGGTAATGAAAACCTCTGTTTGCCTATTTATCTCTGTCTTTACACAGTAAGTACACAAAAGAATGAACTTATACTATCCATAAAACTTAATGCATTAATTTTATCCTTTATCTATGAACTTTAAGGGAAAAATATTAAAGAAAAGTTTGTGATGCAGTTTCTCTGTCCTGGGAACTGTCTTTGCCAACCTTACTAATACCAGGCAGTGCTCACAGATTTCCAGGAGTGATCACTGAACATGTGTGCCATGGAGGGACCATATGCTTAGGCTATTTAGGAGCCTTTTTTCTAAATCAGTATGCTGAAAGATATTTTGCATTCTTCAATCAAATCCACAAAAATTGTTATTGCCACTACTTAGCTTTCAGAAGTTGGCTTGGTTTGTGAGCTTTTTCTTGTAGTCACTGTAGAGTTTTGTGAAGAATATTGAAAGATGTGTTTAAATGATAAAGTGCTTTGCATGTAAAAGTGACTGCTGATTCCGTTGCCTGCTTCCCGCAGAGCTGTTACATGAAGGAATGCCTGACTCCCAGCTGCAGTGATCCCTGATGACCATCAGTCACATGGTATATCTGTTTCCTTCCCACACTAACACTTCCAGCCAGTTTCAATGGTTACATTTTTATGAAATCTTTTAAAAGACTGTTTTTAATTTTGAGTCATATTTTTCATTTAAAATTTATAAATATCTATAATAATTAATAAAAAATTGAGTTAAGAAATTCAATTTATTAACTTGGAAATATAATTAAATAGCAATTATCTGTCTAAAAGTAAAAGGAGGTGCACCATATATCAGAAAACAAAAAATGATACATTTGAAAAATCTACTTTTACTTTCAAAATTCTGGGTGTGGTGGCTTACCACTATAATTCTATCGTATTTGGAAATATTTTTAGAGGAAATGTTTGTGTTGCACTTAACTGTGATGTATTTACTAAGTTGTTACTTTTCTCAAAAACCTCAAGATAACAGAAATCCTAGGAAGTGAAAGATGGTACCAAGAACTCCCATCTCAGGAGAAATTGGTGGGAGTTAAGGGGCAAAAATTAAGTGAAAGCATTCATTTAATTGTACACATGGAAGCTCACACTGAAGAATTTAAACTTTTCCAGGAAATGTGTTAGGCTCAAGAAACATCCATAAAACGTGTGACTAAAATAAAATTAAAGAGTTCACAAGAGACTTAAGAAATGGTGGGACTTGTTACCAAGATTGATCACCTTGGGTCCCCCATAAGTCAAGGAAAGAACCAACTTCTCCAAGTTGTCTTCTAGTTGCCACATAGTCACTGTGAAACACTTCTCCCCTCATACACACACACACACACACACATTTTCACTGGCATTCACACAAACACAATCTAGCTTAAAACATAATTAAATTTAATTATAAATAAACATTGAATTGTTTTCTGAAAGTGTAGCATATATTTATAAGAAAAATATAGAATAATCTCTATCTAAACTGTTCCTTTTTTATCTCATGAACTTGGGTATATTTGTATAAATTTTTCGTGCCTATAGTAACATAAAGTCAATAATTACAACTGCTTGACCACTGGTTTGGGGAGATCAAGTGTAGAATGTTTAATTGCAGGAAATGTGATTTCAATTATGTTTCACAATACTAAGGTATTGGGGTCTCAGAGACTCCAAACATATACAACCTACTATTGATGTACTTAGTTGTCCCAGGAGGTAAAAGGTAGGTCTCTATCGAAAAAACACCCTTTACTTCAGGACATGGATGAGAGTACGTGAACTACAGTTGGCTTGAATGTCTGTATTCTGAGAACTGTCTTTAATGATACCAGAAGGCATAAGATTGAAAAGAAGGAAATCAACCAAATCACCTACCTAGCTTTATTGTCTATAGATCACATCCATAGCCAGCATGACATTTAATCTCATGGAGTCGGGGTTTACTCAAATCAGACACTGGTTAGCTACATCTCCAAGCTTTATGCCTTATTGCCATAGCATATTTTGCAGACAGAACAACATTGAAGATCGAAGAGTTTGTGGATGGTTTGGTGTTTATATTTCTCTCTCAATATCCTTCAGAGTACCTTCCCATACCAAAGACACAAGATTTTTGGTGTGAATATTCTATGTAGTCATCAGCTCACTAACTCCATGTTCAATTAGTCGTGTAATAATTTTCTTAGCAATGGAACGATGCTGTCAGTTTGTGGAGAGCAAACAATTGTCTTGACAACAGCCTAGGTTGTTGCAGGATTTCCATGGAATTTCTTTGGCCAACAACTCAATTGGATGTAACCCAATGTCAGTAATAGAACCTTCATTTAGTGGCAAGTAATTGCCTGTTGGTACTCCCCATCCCATTCATTATTTAGAGACTACATTAAGATCGCCTTCATATGTTTTGGGAAGTTTCTACTATGTAGGTTTCCATCTTGCAACTCAGATTGACCTGAATTTTAGCTGTCTCTTCCTGCATTTCCTCTCTCAACCCTCATCTCCCCTCTGCCTCTCCACCTGACTCTCCTGTTTCTGCTCACCATGCCCAGACCTCACTTATAAAAATTGATTCTATTTCCTCTTCCCAGAAAGATCCATGTATTTCCCCTAGTCCTGTCCTATACTTAACTTCTCTGGATAGTAACTTGGTCATCATTTACTTAATGTCTAGTATTCATATACAAGTGAATATGTACAATAGTTACCTTTGTTCGTCTGGATTACCTCACTCACGTTGATCTTTTTCTAACTCTATCCATTTGCATGCAGATTTTATGATGTCATTTTTTTGACAGCTGAGTAATACTCCATAGTGTCAATGTATCACATTTTCTTTATCCATTCTTTGGTTAAGGAAAATTTAGTTTGTATTCAGAATCTGCTATTATGAATACGACATCAGCAAACATAGTTCATGGTCCTTACTTGTACTAGGATGAAAAACCTATTGTGGCCAAGAGTGAGATAGCTGAAGATAGACTGATTTCCAACTTTCTGTAAAGCTAGCATAATCGTTTCTATAGTGTCTGTATTATTTTGCTCACCCAACAGCAAAGAAGTGTTCTATTTATTTCTATATCCTCAAAAGAATGAGGTGTAACATGAAGACTGGTGTAGAAATTGAATCTCAAATTAGTTCTGTTTTGTATTTTTTTGATGGCTAAAGACATTGAACATTTCCTTAGTGTTTGCCAGTCATTCAAGAATCTTCTAGCGAGAACTCTGTTTAGATCTGTACTGCATTTTAAAAATGTATTATCTATTGTTTTCTTATTTAACTATCCAAATACTTTACATATTTTGGACACTGGTCCTCTATCAGATATGGAATTGTTAAAAGTCTTCAACAATTCTATAGGCTGATGCTTCGTCTGTATGACTGAGTTCTTTACTGTGCAGAAACATTTCAGTTTGATGAAGTCCCACTTGTTAATTGTTAAAATATTAGTGCCTATACTGTGTTCTGTTCAGAAAAATTTATCCTGTGCCAATTAGTTCAAGGCTATTTCCTACTTTCTCTTCTATCAGGTTCCGTCTATCTTGCTTCATGTTGAGTTATTTGATCCATTTGGACTTGAGCTTTGTGCAAGATGATAAGTATCTATTTGCACTCTTCTACATGTGAACATCCGGTTTGATTATCACTGGTGTCTTTTATTCCAGTGAGAATTTCTGGCTTATTTAACTAAAATCAGGTGTACATTGGTATGTGGATTTATATCAGCATCTTCGATTTCATTTTGAGTGAGCAACGTGTCAGTTTTTGACAAAACGCCATTCAATTTTTATAACTATTGCTCTGTAGTACACCTTTAAGTCACGATGGGAATATCTGCATCAGTTCTTTCGTAAAATCACATATAGAAATCTCATGAAACAAAAATTACAGAACAATTTTGAATCATTGCAACAACAACAAACAAAAGACATTCTAAACAACACCAGTAGCAAAGGCAGTAAAAACAACTAAAGTAAATGAGACCTGAGTATCTATTGGAGAAAGTTTCCAGTTTTCTGAGAAATTGATATCTAAATTAGCTATAAAATTTACATTTCTACCCACATTGGAGAAGTGTTTTCTTCCTTGCTCTACATTCTCAACATGAGCTTTCATTCATGTTCTTGCTCTTGGCCATACTGACAGGTATAAGGTGGAACCTCAAATTCATTTTGGTTTACATTTCCCTGATGGTTAAGTGTCAGAACATTTTTAAAAAGTGGTTCTTAGCCATTGGAGAGTCCTCTGTTGAGAATTTTCTGTTTAGATCTGTACCCCATTTCACAATGGGATTGCTTAGTTCATTGATGAATAGTTTCTTGAGTTTTTTAAAATTTATTTTGGATATTAACCCTCTGCCAAATATGCAGTTGGTGTTTTTTTTTTTCCCATTCTGTGGGCTGCTCTTCTGCAACATTTGCTTTATACAACCTTTTCAGCTTCATGAGGTTACATTTATTAATTGTTGATCTTAGTACTTACACTATTATTGTTCTGGACAGGAAATTTTCTTCTGTGCCAATGCATTCAAGATTATCTCTTACTTTCTTTTCTGTCAGATTCAGTGTGTCTGATTTTTTTTGGGGGGGTGGGTGTCTTTGCGCCATATTTCCTTTTGAGTTATGTGCAAGGTCTACTTGCTTTCTTCTACATTCTGCCATCTAGTTAGACTGACACTATTCGTTGAAGATGTTTTCTTTTCCCATTGTATATTTCTGCCATCTTTATTATAATTTATGTATCCATAGGTGTGTGGATTTATACCCAGAAGTTGAAATCAAATATATTGATCAATATATCTGGTTTTATGCCAGTACCATTTCATTTTTGTCACTATAGCTCAGTAATAGAGATTGATATCAGAATGGTGATCCCTCTGGAAGTTCTTTTATTGTGTAGAATTATTTTATATACTCCAGGGGTTTTGTTTGTTTTTATGAAGTATTATTTTTTCAAGATCTGTAAAGAATTATGTTTGAATTTGTATGGGAATTGAATTGAATCTGTACATTGCTTTCTGTAGGATGGCTTTTTTTTTATTATTGATGAGTATTTTTATTTACATTTTAGTGTTATTCCCTTTCCGGTTTCCGGCAAACATCCCCCTCCCCCTCCCCTTCCTTATGGGTGTTCCCCTCCCCATCCTCCCCTCATTGCCGCCCTAAACCCAACAATCTAGTTCACTGGGGCTTCAGTCTTATCAGGACCCAGGGCTTCCCCTTCCACTGGTGCTCTTACTAGGATATTCATTGCTACCTATGAGGTCAGAGTACAGGGTCAGTCCATGTATAGTCTTTAGGTAGTGGCTTAGTCCCTGGAAGCTCTAGTTGCTTGGCATTGTTGTACATATGGGGTCTCGAGCCCCTTCAAGCTCTTCCAATTCTTTCTCTGATTCCTTCAACGGGGGTCCTATTCTCAGTTCAGTGGTTTGCTGCTGGCATTCGCCTCTGTATTTGCTGTATTCTGGCTGTGTCTCTCAGGACCGATCTACATCCGGTTCCATTCTGCCTGCACTTCTTTGCTTCATCCATCTTGTCTAATTGGATGACTGTATATGTATGGGTGACATGAGGGACAGGCTCTGAATGGGTGTTCCTTCTGTTTCTGTTTTAATCTTTGCCTCTCTATTCCCTGCCAAGGGTATTCTTGTTCCCCTTTTAAAGAAGGAGTGAAGCATTCACATTTTGATCATCCGTCATGAGTTTCATTTGTTCTAGGCATCTAGGGTAATTCAAGCATTTGGGCTAATAGCCACTTATCAATGAGTGCATACCATGTGTGTTTTTCTGTGATTGGGTTACCTTACTCAGGATGATATTTTCCAGTTCCAACCATTTGCCTACGAATTTCATAAAGTCATTGTTTTTGATAGCTGACTAATATTCCATTGTGCAGATGTACCACATTTTCTGTATCCATTCCTCTGTTGAAGGGCATCTGGGTTCTTTCCAGCTTCTGGCTATTGTAAATAAGGCTGCTATGAATATAGTGGAGTACGTGTCTTTTTTATATGTTGGGGCATCTTTTGGGTATATGCCCAAGAGAGGTATAGGTGGATCCTCAGGCAGTTCAATGACCAATTTTCTGAGGAACCTCCAGACTGATTTCCAGAATGGTTGTACCAGTCTGCAATTCCACCAACAATGGAGGAGTGTTCCTCTTTCTCCGCAACCTTGCCAGCATCTGCTGTCATCTGAGTTTTTGATCTTAGCCATTCTCACTGGTATGAGGTGAAATCTCAGGGTTGTTTTGATTTGCATTTCCCTTTGACTAAAGATGTTGAACATTTCTTTAGGTGTTTCTCAGCCATTCGGCATTCCTCAACTGTGAATTCTTTGCTTAGCTCTGAACCCCATTTTTTAATAGGGTTATTTGTCTCCCTGCAGTCTAACTTCTTGAGTTCTTTGTATATTTTGGATATAAGGCCTCTATCTGTTGTAGGATTGGTAAAGATCTTTTCCCAATCTCCTAGTTGCCGTTTTGTCCTAACCACAGTGTCCTTTGCCTTACAGAAGCTTTGCAGTTTTATGAGATCCCATTTGTCGATTCTTGATCTTAGAGCATAAGCCATTGGTGTTTTGTTCAGGAAAGTTTTTCCAGTGCCCATGTGTTCCAGATGCTTCCCTACTTTTTCTTCTATTAGTTTAAGTGTATCTGGTTTGATGTGGAGGTTCTTGATCCACTTGGACTTAAGCTTTGTACAGGGTGATAAGCATGGATCGATCTGCATTCTTCTACATGTTGACCTCCAGTTGAACCAGCACCATTTGCTGAAAATGCTATCTTTTTTCCATTGGATGGTTTTGGCTCCTTTGTCAAAAATCAAGTGCCCGTAGGTGTGTGGGTTCATTTCTGGGTCTTCAATTCTGTTCCATTGGTCTATCTGTCTGTCTCTGTACCAATACCATGCAGTTTTTATCACTATTGCTCCGTAATTCTGCTTGAGTTCAGGGATAGTGATTCCCCCTGAAATCCTTTTATTGTTGAGGATAGTTTTAACTATCCTGGGTCTTTTTTTTATTCCAGATGAATTTGCAAATTGTTCTGTCTAACTCTTTGAAGAAATGAATTGGTATTTTAATGGGGATTGCATTGAATCTGTAGATCGCTTTTGGTAAAATGGCCATTTTTACTATATTAATCCTGCCAATCCATGAGCATGGGAGATCTTTCCATCTTCTGAGGTCTTCTTCAATTTCTTTCTTCAGAGGCTTGAAGTTCTTATTGTACAGATCTTTTACTTGCTTGGTTAAAGTCACACCGAGGTACTTTATATTATTTGGGTCTATTATGAAGGGTGTCGTTTCCCTAATTTCTTTCTCGGCTTGTTTCTCTTTTGTGTAGAGGAAGGCTACTGATTTATTTGAGTTAATTTTATACCCAGCCACTTTGCTGAAGTTGTTTATCAGCTTTAGTAGTTCTCTGTTGGAACTTTTGGGATCCTTAAATATACTATCATATCATCTGCAAATAGTGATATTTTGACTTCTTCTTTTTCTGATCTGTATCCCTTGACCTCCTTTTGTTGTCTGATTGCTCTGGCTAGAACTTCAAGAACTATATTGAATAAGTAGGGAGAGTGGGCAGCCTTGTCTAGTCCCTGATTTTAGTGGGATTGCCAAGTTTCTCTCCATTTAGTTTAATGTTAGCAACTGGTTTGCTGCATATGGCTTTTACTATGTTTAGGTATGGGCCTTGGATTCCTATTCTTTCCAGGACTTTTATCATGAAGGGGTGTTGAATTTTGTCAAATGCTTTCTCAGCATCTAATGAAATGATCATGTGGTTTTGTTCTTTCAGTTTGTTTATATAATGGATCACGTTGATGGTTTTCCGTATATTAAACCATCCCTGCATGCCTGGGATGAAGCCTACTTGATCATGGTGAATGATTGTTTTTATGTGCTCTTGGATTCGGTTTGCCAGAATTATTGAGTATTTTTGCGTCGATATTCATAAGGGAAAGTGGTCTGAAGTTCTCTTTCTTTGGTAGGTCTTTGTGTGGTTTAGGTATTGTACTATCTCTTCTCAGACTAGAAGGCTATAAAGTGAAAGATGTAGGAGTTGGGTCCCCTGTCTGAGTTCTCTCATTCAGTCTAACCTCCAGATGAACCCAGAAAAGAGACACAGAAATAACAACAAATGGGGTGACCTGCCACACTTCTAGTAACTGTTCAAAAGCTAAAGTGTAGAACACATGTTGAAGGACAATGATTAAAGTCAAGGGTTTGTAAGAAGTGTCTTAGACAGCATGGCAGGTAAATACAAATGTCATCCAGTCAGGGCATTATATATACTGAAGTTGTCTAGAATTAATAAGAATGATAAATGATGATGATGATGATGATGATGATGGTAGTAATAATGATGATGATGATGATGATGATGATGATGTTGATGATGATGATAAAGTATCATCTAGAGCCATATCTCAGTTTCTTTCCTTAACCAGCCATAAATCCTCGGTCAACTTACATGGTTTCTGACTCTTCAGCTCTGCAGTGGGGATGACAATGGTCTTCAGAGACCGGCTAGGCTCTGGGTACAACTCCTGCCATGGCCTAAAGGTGGTAACCTCTTTGACCACTGAAGTCGCTTCTCTATTCATAATGTTTCAGTTTCCCTGAACATTTTGTTTTAGGAATTTTTCTAGATTTAATTTTTTTGACTGAAGAATCTATTTCTTCTAGATATCTTCATCCCCTGAGATTCTTTCTTACATCTCTATTTTTTTTTTTTTGGATGATGCTTGCATCTGTGACTCCTGTTCATTTATGTAGATTTCTCAGTATCAGAATTCCCTCAGTTTGTGTTTTCTTTCGTCTATTTCGTCTATTGCCATTTTCCAGTCTTGAACAGTTTCCTCCACTCTTTTACCATTTTTTGTTTGTTTTGTTTTGTTTTTCTTGGCTTTCCTGACATTCATTAAAGTGTTTATTGACTTCTTCCTTTTTTATCTTTCCTCCATTTCTTTAGGGATTTCTTTCATTTTTTTTCTTTAAGCACCTCTATTATCTTCATAATATCATTTTTTAAGGTAATTTTCTTGTGCTTCATTGAAACATTCAGGTCTTGCTGTCATAGGATAGCTAGGCACTGGGTGAGGGGGATGTCATATTGCCCTGGCTATCATTCCTTACATTTGTATTTAGGTTATCTATGTTTGTGATGATCATAGTTCTAGGTGATGATTTCTGAGTTTGTCTCATATGAATGTGCGTTTTACTCCTTGGTTTCTGCTTAGTTTTTGGCCTTTGACCAGGTTGAGGGCTTGACTTATGGTAACTTCTATAGCTTTAGTTACAACAGGGGGATCTTTGTTCTTCTGACTTGCATGCCTGATAGCTGCCATTTAGATTGTGCCAGAATTGGGGATAGGGGGTCCAACCATGTGGCAGGTTATTAGGTAGAAGGTGGAAAGGTGGTAGAATGGAGCTTGTGGAACCAAGTCTAGGGAATGGGGCATTTCAGCTGGCCAGGCATCACTCACCTGTCCTTCTGAGTGGTGTGGCCAGAAACTAAGCACTTCTAGATTTCATTTTTGTGAAGGGTGATGAGTTTAGATCTATTTGTATTTTCCCACATGCAATTATCTAGTTTAACCAGTATTATTTGTTGAAGATACTACTATTTTCTTTGTTGCTTTGTTATCAATAATTAGGTGTTCATAGAGGTCATGACTTGTTTCTATTTCTGCCTGAACATGCAGCTATACTACTGTTACCTTTATCTCCAAATTATTCATTATCTTACTATAGAGACACCTGCTCATCTATGCTCAGTGCTGCTCTATCCTATTAGCTAGAAATTTGAAACAACCTAGATGTCTGTGAGCTGATGAATGGATAAATACAATGTTACATTTACCCAATGTTGTATCATTCAGATGTTAAAAGGGCAATCAGGAAGTTCACAGAACAATAGATGTAACTGGTAAAAAATAAATCATCCTACATTAAGCAACTTGGACTGGGAACAAGGCAAATGTAGGTTTCTATTTGTTTGTGTGTGGATGTTAGCTCTCAAGTGTTTGAAAAGCAGGCTATAATCTATGTAACCATTGAGGTTAGATACAGGGTAAAAGACAACGGATGAGAAATGGATCCAAGAAAGAAGAATTATAATAGATAATTAAGGATTGATAGAGGGGGAGAGAAGAGGCATGAGAGGGGCTATCAAACTAGAAATGGAGGGGAGCAGAGTCAAGTGAGGAAATACAGAGAAAGACATCTCAAACTAAGGACTATCTGAAGGTTCAAATGAAACCCTAATACAACAGAATATTCAATTAGAATGCATTATACAAAATGTATTGTAAATAAAAAAATAAATCCTATCAAGAATATCTAATGACATAGAAAAAATGACATTTCTAATAGCATGTCAAGTAACAGAATACAAATGCAAAAAATAGGAAAACACTAATGCATTAAAAGAAAACCCAGTAGATAATGTTTGTAACACCGATTATCACTCATTTCTATATTATTTAATCACAATTCATAAATGCGATTAATTATGCAGGAGTTTGGTGTTTGTTTGTTTGTTTGTTTCTTCATGATATGTAGTTTTCAGACTATTGTCTGGATTCCTCAGAAAGAAGCAATGCAAAATTACTCACTGAATTAATGACTTAGCAAATTTTAGTTGTTTAATACCATAGAAATTCAAGCTGCTTCTAAGCTCATCTGCTCTTAAAAGATAAAGCATTCTTATATTTAAAACAAATCATATTAATTTATGATTTAAAATTTCACAGCATTTTTCCCATCAACTATATTTAAGGTCATTTAATTGATACAAATTTCAGGTAATTGCTTGTTAGTTAATTTATCCTTCTTGTTCAGAATGTTTCGTAATACTCTAGAGGTAAAAATTTCTCATTCAGTTTTCATCTCAAAACAAGAAAATCTCATTAAGATTATTAAAGACTTTTTCCATACTGTGTTAATGATAACAGATTTGTTTTATTAAATAAATAACATTTTCAGAGGCATTTCAATTTCAGTGTCACATTAGTACCTTTTGTTTTTCAAGCACAGGAAATGTTGATTGTTTTTAAAACAAAGCCATAGGGTAAAAACGACATGTTTGAAATTGGAAAAAAAAAATTCCTGTGAATCATAAATACTTTGAGATATATTGTTGTCACATAAGATCTCCTCTGTAAACATTCCCTTATTTTGTTTGGAAGTAGTTTTTAAATAAATTATACATTGTGAAACATATATCATATTTTGTATCCTAGAAGCCTGTCAGAACTTGTCTCTATGATAAATAACAGTCATAATATACTTCTAAAATATTTGCTTATAAATGTAACTGTTGAACTAACAGAATTCTACTTAAAAATTAATCCTGAATCAGTTCCAGTGTTTAAGTTTAAACACATTTCAATATTATGTAGCATTCATTATTATTTTTGTTAGACATAAAGTTTTATGAATTAAAACTTTATGCTTTACTTATGTATAATTTTAGTCCAAGTCCTCTCATGATGTCTGTCAAAATGTTAGATTTATTATTAGAAGAATAAACAGATTTATTTTCTCTTGAGAAAATAAAATCCTTTACACATTGGCATTTAGAGAATTTTAATTAATTTGTTTTAAAATCTTTACTCTTATTTTCCTTTAAAGGAGATCTCCTTATTTAGCCTGGTTTGTCCTAGATATTTCTCTGTATTTCAGATCGTACTTGAACTCACATTGATACTCTTGTCTCAGACTCTGTGTCATAGGATTACACACATATGCCACCATATTCGACTTAAGTTTTCAACCTGTAAAATATACTGTAGTCTATGAAGAATCTATACCTCATCTATCAAATATTGTTACTTCATATCCATCAAGTTGTAACAAAATGACAAATACACAGGGTATCCAAATGAAATGATATAGGAAATGAGCCAAATAAAATGAGATGATCATTTACTAATATTTATTTTTTACTTTACTTTATTCACTATTGTTTTTGTCTTTGATGATCAGATTTATATTTTTAGACTTGAAAATTTATTTACATCACAATTTTAAAAACTCTAGTGTGCTTGCCAGGGAAAAGTCAATCCACTAGTATATTATCCATATTTATTTAATTTTTCCTACTGCTATTATTCTGCTAAATGAACCTAGTATTAAACCAATTCCTAAAGACTTGTTATTATAGCCACAGAAAATGTATGTCTTATACCTCATCTGAGAAGCTTTCGTTACAGTAGATGTTGATTAACACAAAAATGCACAAATGTTCAATATGCTGAAATAAGAATGAAGAATGTTCATCCTTACATAGAACATTTCTACTGTACTGTCTCTTTCTTCCTAAGGCTCAGGGATCATGAGAGAAGAGGGGTCATAAATTCTACAAGGATAAGAGTGGGGATGATCATAAGTAAAGATTTTATGGATATAGAAGACCATCTGATATGGATTCATGGAGGCTATGACATCATGGAGAAGACTTGTGTAAGCTTAAGACAGGATGCAGGAATGGAAAGAACAGGAGAGCAAGAAGCTCAAGGACTGAAATAATCACAGAGCCTGCATGGATCTGGCTAGGTCCTCTGTATACATGGTGTAGTTGTTTAGATTGGAGTTTTTGTAAGGCTCCTAACAGTGGGGTAATGTTGTCTCTAACACTTTTGCCTATTCACAAGACCCTTTTCCTTGTACTGGATTGCACTGTCCAGCCTTGATATGAGTATCTGTGCCTAGTCTTATTGTAACTTATTATGTAGTATTCTATTGATATCACTGAGAGGCTTACACTTTTCTGAAGAAAAGTGAAGGAGCAGTGGACTTGAGTAGGGAGAGATGGGGAACTGGAATGAGTGGAGCAAGGAAGCTACAGTAAGGATTTATACTATTAGAGAATAATTTTAAAAAGAAGAACTCCCATCCATAACAGAAGAGCTATTGATCTCTACTAGGTATTGGTGTATGGAAAGATACTTTTCCTTGCAGCAGTGATCCCCATAGATTTACCATTCTGAAAGGTAAGCCCCACACCCAGGAGAATATGGGGAACACAAATTAGTTTTACTGATTGGTCCATAATTCAAGTGTTAGCTGAACTACCAAAGCCTTTTGGGAACAAGTGGACAAGAAAGTAAGTAGTTGGCATTGGAAGGACCCTCCAGAATGTACTAGAAACCTGGGAGGTGAAGACTCTCAGGACTGAAGGAAGGCACCCTAGATCAAATGCCCTACAGTGGGGAGAGGGAACTTGTAGAGCCAACCTTCATCAGAAAGTTAGGGCTTCAAATGAAGGATGTGGTTGCTATCTCATAGCCAAAGCACTGACCCATAATTGTTTCTGTTTGAAAGAACTGCAGGGGTGGAAATAAAAAAGAGCCTGAGGAAAAGAAGATCCAGCAACAGGCCCGAAAGGGGATCCAGCTCAAGGGGAGGCCCCAAGACCTGACACCATTACTGAGGATATGGAGCACTCACAAAAAGGGACCTATGATGACTGCTCTCCAAAAGACTCAATAAGCAGCTGAAAGAGTCAGGTGCAGATATTTGCACCCAACCAATGAACAGAAGTTGCTGAACCCCTGTGGTTGAATTCGGCAAGAGCTGAAGAAAGCTAAGGAGGAGGGTGACCCTGAAAAGGACCAGTAGTTTCAATTAACCTGGACCCCCTCAGATCTCTCAGATATTGAATCACCAACCAGGCAGCGTATATCAGCTGATATGAGGCGCCAACATATACACTGAGTAATGTTGGGTCTGGGTTCAGTCAGAGAAGAAACACCTAACCCTCAAGAGACTGGAGGCCCCAGGAAGGTTAGAGGTCTGGTGGGGTGGGTGGGGTGGGGATGGGTGAGCAAGGAAGAGGCATGGGATGTGGACCAGGAGGGGAATAAAATCTGGAGTGTAAATATAAACAAACAAATAAATAAATAAGAAAAAAGAATGCTACTTCAAAGGTGGCAAAAAGGGTTTATTTTTTTTTCTTCTTCATTTCTGAGACTCCTGTAGCCTGACTGATACATGATAAGAAGTCACATTTATAGATGTGAATCAACAAGGCAAAATTTCACATCTTAGATTTCTAATTTAAATAACAATTTGACTTGTCAAAGGAAGATTTGGCAACCATTAAAAGTATTATGTAATAATCAGTAGATGATTCTACCTTCTTGTTTCTCTTGGAGAATACTATGATATGATTGTACTATTGCCTACAATAGTCTATGTGACTTGATATGACACAAAGATATTTTCCTTGTGAGTCTACCTTATAGGTCCTTCCAGGAGAAAAATGAAATTTTTATTTTACTTACCTCTGTAGCTACTTTAAGAAATCCCTGCCATTTTTTATATGTTGTGTTTTACAATAAATGAAGAAATGTTTTTGTTTTGTACACATAAGAGAAGAAGACTAATTCCCTACAGTTCTTTCAAATGAATAATGTAAATACACAACAAAACTGCCACATTTGTTTAGTTTTTCTCAGGCAAAGAAAAAGAGACTAAATCATATTATTCAAAAAGAAAATGAAGTAAAATCAATAGAACAATAACGTGATTCATAAAAGAGAGTATTATTCACTACAAGTGTTTCATGTCATATCAATATCATAAAAATCACAATACTATCTGGTATTCAAAAATAATTCTGAAAATTTGGAAAAGATGGAAAGGAAAATTCCACAATTATCCATGGTGAAGAATAAGTTATTAGAAGCCAAATGTACATTTTAATATGTAATACAATCTGCAAAATGATTTATGCAAAATAATTGAAATCTAAAACAAATTGTTTTTAAAAGAACTACAAAGAAGGAACAAAACCTCACCAAATAAACAAAAAATCAGAGCAGAAATAAAAATCATAACACATACTATAGGAAATAGTAAATAATAAAACATTAGATATTGGTAGTGACAGGTACCATGTGTGTATGTCATCTAAAGACTCCAGTAAAATTTCTGAGGTTGTGAGCAGAAAAGCAGTATGACTTACATATATCCTGTTTGGAGCAGCCTTGAGATGGCGAAAGCAGCCTTCAAGTTAAAAAGCAATTATATTTTGGTCTTATGATAGAATAAGAAGCAATAGCCTTAGGTTAGACAAAAGAAGCACCTGCAGCTCTACGTAAATTCAATAGATAGCATAAATCTAGGTGTCAGATCACTGAGTACCGGTGGTCAGGCACTGATGGTCAGGTCACTAACAACCCACCCTGCTGTTCCCCGGCTTTGGCGATTTACCCAGCCAATATCCTGGTTATCAAGCCAGGCCCATTCTTTGTGGTCACCCAACCCCTCCCCACATTTTGCTTCTACCAGTATATCTTCAACCTGAGAAAAATTAAAAATTGTCAGCTTGATCAGACTTCTTGACTTGCTGTCCGTTCTTTACGTCTCTTGTCCCCCATTCTCTCCTAGGTGGACCCCAGACCCTGGTCGACTGCCCTGCGGGTCGGGGCAATATCCTGGTAGTAAGTGAACTCAATCCAAATGTAGTCATCTTGGCTGGTTGAAATGTAATGGATAGGAAAAGAAGTAAAATATAGATATTAATGTAAGTAAAGTAAGAAAGTTGGCAATAGAGCTCTATGGTAGATCAATTTGCTAGTATGCATGTGGTTCTAGGTTCAATGCCCTGTGCCATGAACAAACACAAAGAGAAGAATACAGGAAAGAGGAGTTTGGGTATGAGTATTATATAACATAGATATCAGAGGAAACAAAATAACCAGAGACAAGTCATTATTGAGTCATGAAAAAGAATCAGCATTACCCATTAGAAGTATGATCTTCAATATGTGCTGAAACAATAAGGTTTACACAAATAAAATACATTCCAGTACAACTGAAAATCAAAATATCATAGTGATAGCTAAGAATTTGTACAGTTTTTTTCCCAGCAATGGATATCACCTCTAAATAAAAATCAGGGAAAAACGTAACTACAAGATTAACAAAGTTTAACCCCATATAGGCTCACCTTTCTATTAAATAGAACGCCCATATTCCTAACATCTGTGAGAAACTCACATAAATAAACCATATTCTTGACCATGGAAAGATTTCAACAAATTAAAAATAATTCATAAGTTGTAGAGTAAGTTCCTTTTTTAAATTTCCATCTGTGGTTTTATTGAAAAAAAAATTGTGCCTTTGATCTGTGTTTCTTCTTTTCTATTCCTAATATTATTAGATTTGGTCTTTTCACAGTATCCCAGATTTCCTGGACGCTTTATGCCAGAAATTAATTTTTTTTATGTTTTCCCCTCACCAAGTGCAAGTCATAGAAAGACTTTTTTCAATAGCACATTTTTAAATCTCAAAATGTGAACTTGGCGTTCTTTTTTTAAAAAAAATTACTGGATATTTTATGTATTTATATTACAAATGTTATCCCCTTCCCTCCTCTCCCAGTTCCCCCTACCCTTTCCCCAGCTTCTGTGAAGATGCTCTCACTCCTACTTACCCACTCCCACCTCAATATCCTGGCATTTCCCTAAATGTAACTTTCACAGGATCAAGGGCCTCTCCTCCTATTAATTCCAGACAATGCCATCTTCTGCTACATATGTGCCTGGAGCCATGGGTCCCTCCATGTGTACTCTGTGGTTGGTGGTTTAATCCCTGGGGGAGCTTTGAGGGCTCTGGTTGTTTCATGTTGCCGTTCTTCCTATGTGGTTGCTAATCCCTCTATCTCCTTCAGTCATTTCTCTAACCCCTCTATTTAGGACCCCATGTTCTATCCAGTGGTTGACTGAGGCAGATGCTTCCAGAATATTTCTAAGTATGGTTTCAAATTCTGCTTCCTCCCTCAGGGTGTCCAGTTGCCACTTCACATCTGATGGGAAAGAATGAAGTGGCACCTAAAATGGATGCATCAGCAGGATCTCGGTCCGATTGTTATTTCCAGCAGTCAATGGGAAGTGGGCGGTAAAGGAAGTGAGAAGGCATGTGTCCCCGCAGATACCAGTGTTCCAGCTCTTTTAAATAATATTCAGTGAAACAGCTCTCTTAGATAATATTTAGTAAAAGTGTGCTCTTTATTTGGGATGAACAAAGGGCTATACATACCTTGGAAGGTGGGAAAGTGATTTTCCTAAGATAAATGTACTTTACGGTACTGGGGATACCTCACATGCATGAAAAAGCATTCCAGATGCTTGCTGGTCATATTCTTATGAAGAGAAAGGGAATCAAACCTATCATTTCGCCAAGGTCTACATGGCATTCCTCGGGTAGAAAATGTGGGTTCAGCATCCACAGTTAAGGTAAGAAAGGGAAGAGAAAGCATATCTGGGAAAGTGGTCCTCCATTTTGCACTGAGCTCAGGGAGCTGTCTGGTCATGGTGGATTACAACCTTAATAGCACTGTTTTCAAGCATCTAGGTTTGTGTCACATTGATAACAACAAACAGGAATGGTGTATGATATTAATGGCTGTTTTAAGGTTTAGTAGTCTGTAATCTCTTATTTTGTGCACTTTGATTTATTATGGGTTTCTGTTTTAGTTCCCATATGCTGTAGAAAGATGTTTCTCTGTTGTGAGATGACTGATACACTAATATATGGTTATACCTATACATCACTAGGAGATGGATATTTTTGTTTTAGATATATGAATATTCTGAATGCTGGGTTTATAGGCAGTATCACTCCAGATGTGAATAACACTGATAAACTGATCTACAACTCTGTGATGAATTGAATTATGCTTGGCCTAGAGAATGGCACTATTAGGAACTGTGGTCTTGTTAAAGTAGGTGTAACCTTGTTGAGTAGGTGTATCATTGTGGGTGTGGGCTTGAAGACCCTTGTCCTAGCTGCCTGGAAACCAGTCTTCTTGCTGCCTTCAGAACCTGAGGTGGAACTCTCAGCCCCTCTAGTTCCATGTCTGCATGGACACTGCCATGCTCCCTCCTTCATGATAGTTGGCTGAACCTCTCAACCTGTAAGCCAGCCCCAGTTAATGGTTGCCCTTTATAAGAGTAATCTTGGTGATTGTGCACAGCAGTAAGACAATCTCCAACAAAACATGGCACAGTTTTAAATAAATTCTATAAGTAATCCTTTGAAAATACCTTAGAAGATGAGTAAAGATGAAAAAAGCAAGGTGAATAGCCAGGTAAGCATTAATGAAATTCAATTTGTCACTGAAAAACTCCTAGCATAATCTCAGTTTTAAAGAATTTGTAATTACTTGGCAGATTCCAGCTCCTGCCAGGTTTGAAACCAAAAGGAGGACATGTGGAACCTTGGAAAGAAGACTTGGAATAGTGCAGTTCACACACTCTGGCATTGAAACAACTCAGGCCATCTTTATTTATACATTTATATTTTCACAGTTGAAAAACTATTTTTCATTTTCTAACATATAATCTCTTTTATGAACTTTTTAGTTTTAACAATGATATGCACACTGTATGATTTCCCTTTCTTCTCCTCCTCTTTCTCCCAGTTTTCCTGCTAATCGTGGTCTGTATCAGGAGAAAGGAAACACAACCTCAGCAAGTAATGAAAATCTAAGCCAGCATAATTGGTCCATAACCAAGTGACAGGGGTTGGTAACAATTGTGGTTACAGTATAGAGAGGTGATAGACTATGTACCAAGGAAATTCTCATTTAATTATTGATAAATGGTGTCTTCCCATATTCTAAGCCCAAGACCTAATTACTCTAAGGCCAAGGCCTTTCAGCAAATTAGTAACCTGATTCAATTGCTCTTCTTGCTTGTCTGACCTCTGAATGTCCCTGTTAAGTCTTGGAATCAATGAGCCAGCAAGACTCTCTTACATTTTGATGATCATCTAGCTGCTGTTTGGAAGAGGTATGTGTGCAAATTGCTGTGAGAACCAAGTTCAAATCAAGAGAAAACACTGGGAAGTTAGCCGATGTACCCAACCAGGCCCTGGTGTTGACTCAACCGCATCATCATGATTAACAAACACAGGAGTAGTGATCTGTTCCATTCATACAATTCTTAGAGACAAACAAGTATGCATCACAGTCTGAGCATTCTTTCTCTGATTCTGGGGAAACATCTGTCCCAGAAAAAGTGAAAGAAAAAATGCTAAGAGCAAAGCCAAAAATGCAAATGCAAGGCAAAAGGGAACCAAGCATTTCCTCTGGAACGGCCAGGATATTTTGCACAAAAATCTCCAAAGGTCCTTGCCATGTGTGGAACCAAGTCCTCAGGTCCTGCCATAAGGAGAACTATCTACATTATCCTTCTGTAACTTTCCCAGAAAAAGTTTGGCCACCATAAATAACTGCATATGGTTTCTTTCATACACACACAGAAATAGGGAGAGAGAAGGGGAGGGGGAGAAGGAGAGGAGAAGGGAGACGGAGAGGGAGAGGACAGATCTATAAATTCAGTGCAAATTCCAATATCAACATAATCCAGAGCCCAGGCAATGTGGCAAAGTCATTACAGTCTAACGTCTCTCATAAACGTAAATGCAAAATTCCCCCCACAATACTAGCAAGCAGCCTCTACCAGGATATAAAAAGATATTCATCTTCAAGTAATACAGTGCTTCCCTAAGAATCACACACAAATGTAACTTCCCATATGAATATTCTAAAGAAGCAAGTCAGGTGATGTTACCAGTCTCCATAGCAGGACATCTGAAAAATCACAGCATCTCTTCAAGGTAAAAGGCCTTGGCAAGTGGAAAATGGAGCAGAACTATTTCCATTTAATAAAATGTATTTAATCCAGCAACAAAACGTTTAGTTAATATCATTTCTGAAATAAAGAGAAAATCCCTTTCCCAAAAATTAGTAATAGCCTAAAATGTGTGCTATCATTAAATTATTCACCTAGTCATTCATAGCTTTAAAACTGAATTTAAAGCTAATTGATTAGAAAAGGAACCATATCCAAATCTGTTTTTAAAAAAGGCATGATAGTCAATACTGTAATTCAGTTCCTCGCAAACATCATCTAGAACTAATAAATTGGTTTGGAAATGTTATAAAATCCAAACTACATTAATAATTAATAATTATATTTAAAATTAAGAACAAGCTAATAATCTTAGAGCAAATATATTTACTAGTATCTCATTATATTCAGTAAAATGTTTAATGACCTTAAAATGCATATAGAATGATTGAAAGCAGAAACTTATAAAATACTTATGAAAGTTATAAAATTATGATCTTAATAAATGGAGAAATGGATCTTAGTCATTGATTGAAGTCTCCCCATAATAAACACATCACTCACTATCTGAATTAGACTCTTAATGGGATTCCTGCCAATTTCCTAATAAGGTTTGTGTAAATACGGATAAGCTTATTCTATAATCCATGTGTAAAGTCACAGGCCATAAAATAACTAAAATAGTCATGAAAAATAAGAGTACAGTGACAAGGCTTACTCTTGTTAATCTTAAAACTCCTATGAAAGTTAAGTCTTGATAACAACAGAGATGGAGAAGAGAGTAATTCTATAATATGATCCCAATTATAATCACTTGACTACTTCATAAATTTGGGAAATGCAAAAGAGGAAAGGCAGACTTTGAAACAAATGTTTCAGCTTTCACATGCATAAATATAAAGTTAAAATATAGCACCATTCACTATAGAAAGTAACAAAAATGTTTATTCTTTAGATTTATAAAACTGTTACAAAGAAAATAGAAAAAAATTAATCATGTAAAGTTAGCATAGAGTTTAAATGATACTAAATGTGTTACTAATAATTGACTGATCAATTAATTGAATAATTCAATCTCCTCAAAGTTTAAACATTCTCATTTTGCAAATATCAATTTTAGAAAGACAAAAGTTTTTATGACTATTACCCTGGAATACAGCTTGAGGTCAGGGATGGTGATTCCCCCAGAAGTTCTTTTATTGATTGTTGAGGATAGTTTTTGTTATCCTGGATTTTCTGTTATTACATGAATTTGCAAACTGCTCTTTCTAATGCTATGAATAATTGAGTTGGAGTTCTAATGGGGATTGCATTGAATCTGTTCATTACTTATGGCAACATGGACATTATTACTATGTTAATCCTGCCAATCCATGAGTATGGGAAATCATTCCATTTCTGAATCTTCTTCAATTTCTTCCTTTAGAGACTTGAAGTTTTTGTCATACAGATCTTTTACTTGCTTTGTGTGAGTCATGCCAAGGTATTTTAGGATAACAAAACAGGATCAAAGAAATTGAAAAAAGATCTTTACCAATCCTACATCTCATAGAGGGCCAATAACCAATATATACAAAGAATTCAAGAAGTTAGACTCCAGAGAACCAAAAAAAGTGGGTACAGAGCTAAACAAAGCATTCTCAACTGAGGAATACCAAATGGCTGAGAAGCACCTAAAAAAATTGTTGAACACCCTTAGTCATCAGGGAAGTGCAAATCAAAACAACCTTGAGATTCCACCTCACACCAGTCGGAATGGTTAAGATCAAAAACTTAAGTGACAGAAGATGCTGGTAAGGATGTAGACAAAAAGGGACACTCCTCCACTGTTGGTGGGATTGAAAGATGTTGCAAGACTCTGGAAATTCCTGAGAAAATTGTGCATAATACTACCTGAGGACCTAGCTATACCACTCCTGGGTATATACCCAAAAGATGCTCCAAAATATAACAAGAACACATGTTCCATTATATTCATAACAGACTTATTTATAACAGCCAGAAGCTAGAAAGAACACAGATGTCCTTCAAAGAAGGAATGGATACAGAATATGTGGTATATTTACACAGTGGAGTACTACTTGGCTATTAAAAAACAATGACTTCATGAAATTCTTAGGCAAATGAATGGAACTGGAAAATATCATGCTGAGTGAGGTAACCCAGTCATAAAATAATACATATGGTATGCACACTCTGATAAATGGATATTAGCCCAAAAGCTCAGTATATGCAAGATGTAATTTATAGACAACATGAAGCTTAAGAAGAAGAAAGACAAAAATGTGGATGCTTCAGTTCTACTTAGAATGGGGAAGAAAATAGTTAAGGGAGGAAATGTGGAGGAAATCCCATATAGAGATACCAAACTTTGATACTATTGCTAATGCCAAGAAGTTCTTCCTGACAGGAGCCTTGTATAGCTGTCTCCTGAGATGCTCTGCCAGTATCTGACCAATACAGTGGCAGATGATCCCAGCTAAGCATTGGACTGTGCATGGGATCTCTAATGGAGACATGAGAGAAAGGACTGAAGGAGCTTAAGTGGTGCAATCTATAGGAACAACAGTATCTACCAATCAGATCCCCCATAGCTCACAGGGATTAAACCACCAATGAGTACACATGGAGGAACCCATGGTTCCAGCTGCATGAGTAGCAGAGGATGGTCTTGTTGGACACCAATGAGAGGAGAGGCCCTTGGTCCTGGCATGGCTGGATGCCCCAGTGTAGAGAAATTCTGAAGTGGGTATGTGGGAGGGAGTAGGTGTTTGGGGGAGCACCCTCATAGAAGCAGGAGAAGGGAGGATGGGATGTGGGGTTTCCAGAGGGGAAACTGGATAGAGGGATAACATTTGAAATGTAAATAAATAAAATGTCTAATAATTTTTTTAAGTTTAATACTAGAAATTGAGAACCTTTTATTCGATAGCCCTAGCCCTATAGAACTGCTCTTCCTTGCCTACCTCTATGCATTAATTAACAACTCTTGTCCAATGATAAAAATATCACTTGGAATCTATTAACTTAGCAGATCACAAGCTTCAAACAACTCCGAAGCTTCGAATGTCATGTTATATCATCTTCAGCCTTTGGTAAACCTTCCCCATCTTGCTGTAAATATCTCTGATCTACATATCAATGTATTTCAAACTTGCCTTTATCTATGGCATTATGTGTTCTGTAAAACTATAAAACTTCACGAAACTTCTCATACATTTGAACATAGAATTAGAGTGGCCTATATCTATATTCATGAGTGATAGACACTCAAAACTGTTACAGGCAAGAACTGTAAGTTTTGCTCTGATACTATTTCAAATCAAATGATAAAGATATGTTAAAAGCCCATTTAAAATTTTGAAATGTTCAGTATATTCTCAGATAAATATCGTAGAATATTCCATTCTTACATGTTTAACTTCATAAATATAAAATGATATACTTAGAATAAAATAAAATGTTATTCATGATTCAACTAAATTAAGTAAAGCCACCTGTGATCTACCACTGATCTACTTTCTGTAGCTGGGCCAAAGAGATAACATAAGTAGCAACCCCTTTATTTCCTGTTTTCAAATGTTTCCTTGGCTGGTCTTAATGTTTTATAGATAGAGTAACACAGGTCAAGAGAAGCCCTGTTCATCTCTTGAAAACCAGGAAACAAAAGAGAAAGAGAAAAAAAAAAGGCTTTATTTTAATATCTTCTTCATGTGTGTTTTCCCCATGACATAAGTAGTTTCATCTCCTAATGGTTTATTCTCTACCCTCATATCTGTAATTAGAAGTCACATCTCTAATGCTTGGGTATTGTGGTGGGGCTCTAAATCCAAGCTGCAGCATATATTTACTCAAGTGTCAACGTACCCAAATGGAATTTATACTTGGCTTTGAGTTATGCACTTTTTGTATGTATGGCAAGTGCTACACTGTGAACACAAGAGTTGATATATTATAATCAGGTTCTCTACAGTTAAACTATACTGCATCTCCTGGGTGTTGTGTTTGCGTGGTAAGGGGGGAGTCAGGAGTTGCACACACAAAGTCTTCATGGCACCCTCATCCACTGGCATGATTCTCTAACATTGTACACTTCTTTAAGAGATGTTTTCACAGTTCCGAGGTCTTCATTTTTATTATCCACACTGACATATTTCACATGCTCACTAGTTTCTAAAATACAATGGTAACTTTTTTTTTGGAAAGAAGAGAGAAAAGAAAGAATAAGTTGTTCTTTTCAAGTATTGGAAGATTTCTTCAACAAAAACAAAATGAAGTAAAAATAAAGCCATGTCTGCTGCTATTAGCAGACTCTACTGTAAAGAATTTAATAGAGTAGCAATTCATTATACATTACTAACGACATTCTTTGGCACAAGTTGTAATAAATACTTCAAAATATCCTAAAAGTTAGAGATACTTATACATTTCCTCTGAACTGGAAAAGCATGTGTATAGTACATGGCAACGATGATTGTAAAACATACTGAGTTACAAAATTGTATTGCACCAAGGATGGCTTGGGTGACTAATGAGGGTAAACAATGGTTACTATCTAAAATGTTTGTCAATATAACCCTTCATCAATCATTAGTGCATGTAATTGGTATACTTTATAAAATATCAAAGATGAAGGGACAAATAAAATGTGGTAGTTTTTCCTCAAGGATTTGGGCATTTTTATTGAGGAGACAAATAATAATTCAAGAAATATAGAGATATGGAGATGTAGCATCTATTGTAGGAAAAATAACAACAACAACAACAAAAACAGAAAAGCTACTCTGGAAGCAATAGATCATAACTGCAATGTAAATGGGGCTATGTAATAAGAAGGAGAGCTCAGGAATATAAACACATATGAAAATTTGCCTGTAGTTTTTGTTTAATTATGAGGGGCAGAAATTTTTGCATTTACCAAGGAGCATATCCTAGAGTTCAGGACATTCTCTAATATGGCAGGATGGTGTGTTAAATGGAGAGTTTTGAGGACTATAATGGAAGTATACTGTTAAGAAAACTTCATGACTACTGAAATTGTGTGTATAGGTACAGAAGGAGACAAGCATTTTTTATTTTATGGAGCACTTGAGTGAACAGCCATTTCTTCATTCACACAGGCTACTCTAGAGAATTAACACAGGTCACTGGAATCTTCCAGAATGTCAGTGTTATCAAGCAGAAGTAAAAAGTCCTGCATAAATTCAGTGATCCGTGTTGCACTGAGCTTTCTTAAAAGAATATTGTTAGCTTCAGTCTTGTAGAGGGAGAATAATGCAGGGACCCTTGGTTGAACAGAATCAAGCTCAAATGGAAATTAGCAGCTACAGAATCTACTGTCAAGAGAGAAAATTTCAGAGACAATCACAACAGTATAACAGGAAGGAAAATTATCTAGAAAAAAAAACATGAATAGTTGTGCCTTTGAATTCTTAGAAAATGATGGTTGTTTCTCAAATAGAGAAAAATCAGAGATATAAATTGAGGGATAAATGCAGAGAATTGAAGCATATTTAATACTATGACAATGTATATATTGATACATGTATACTCACACATTCATGAGGAACTAACAGAACCAATACTCTTTAGTCATAAGGAGACCTGAATTTCAAATGATGTATAGGTTTAGTTTTTTAAAGAAAAACTCATTTAAATACCTAGGATTTATGAGAAACATTTCTGTTGCCATCAAAGAAAACTGACCTGCTCTCTGAAAAGCAGAAAGAGTTTATGAATAAAAACAAAATTAAATATTGTTGTTACCAAAGAACATAAGCAGTTCTAATTAACACACATATAATATTGTGGGAGAGGTGAGCTCATGGTTACCCGAGGAGAACAAAATAATTAAAGAAAACTTCTTAGGAGTTTCACATATCCTTTCTATAGCAGTTTTGATATAAAACTATCCTTTTCTGATATTATAAAGTATCTTGAACTTTTAAACTGAAGAATGATATTTGATGAGCACAAAACCAAACCAAAACAAAACAAACCAAAACAAAGCAAAACAAAAATCCTGTGGCAGAGTTTACAGACACTCACTTAATGAACCTTAACTTAGCAATCTGTTCTTATGCTCAACCAGACTCCTCTGGGTTCTGTGCTTAGCCTCTTCTCCATGCTAATACACAGGTAGCACAGGAAAGCTAAATGTAACACAAAGCATTCGTTCAGACTTGATTTCACTCTATCACCTAATTGGTTATATGGGTAAATCTACTCTAAACCAGAACCATATACTACAGATATTAGCCTAGTCTAATGATAGGTTATTCCCTATTAGTGTCTCAACAAGTGATCTAATCACACACATGTATAGATGGTGTTTATTGAAGGTTTTTTTCCCGCATTACAGAGTAGACTGCTTAAGCAATATTTATAGATTATTTTTAAAAAGAATAGTCATTGATGAATAAAGTTAATATAGTCATGTAATTATACATGAAATATCTGATGTGCCACTAATTGCAAAACTACAATTTGAACACGTTAATAAATCCCCTTAATTATATTAGGTAATTAAATTTCAGTTTAGAATAATTAGTGCATTGTTCATGTAACAAAATGTTTAGCACTTGCTCTTTTTATGGTCCTACGGTTTTTTTTTTAACTGGTTGTTTTATTTACTTACATTTCAAATGTTATCCCCCTTACCGATTTCCCCTCCACAGACCCTTATCCCATCCCACTCCCCATCCCTGCTTCTTATAAGGGTGCTCTTCCACCCATCCACCCACTTCTGTGCATTCCCCTATGCTGGTGTATCCAGCCTCCACCAGACCAAGGGCCTCCCTTCCCACTGATGCCAGATAAGGTAGTCCTCTGCTACTTATGCAGCTGGTGCCCTGGGTTCCTCCATGTATATAAACTCTTTGGTGGCTTAGTCCCTGGGAGCCTGGGGGCGGGGGAGGGGCAGCATCTGTTTGGTTGATATTGATGTTCTCCCTATGGGATCCAGAACCCTTTCAACTCTTTCAGTACTTCCCCTAACTCCTCCATTGGGGTCCCCATGCTCAGTTTGCTGCGAGCATCTGCATGTTGGTCAGGCTGTGGCAGAGACTCTCTCAGGATAGCTATACCAGGCTTCTGTCAACAAGCATTCTTGGCATTAGCAGTAGTGTCTTGTTTTTGTGTCTGCAGATGGAATAGATTCCAAGGTAGGGTAGTCTCTAGATTGTCTTTCCTTCAGCCTCTGCCCCGCTCTGGTTCCTGCATTTACTCTTAACAGTAGCAATTCTGGGATAATATTTTCGAGATGGGCCCTCAACCTGAGGGCCATGCCTCACCGCTGGATATGGTCTTTATAGGTTCTATTTCCCCTTTGTTGGGTATTTCAGTCAATGTCTTCCCTGTTGGATCCTGGAAGCCTCTTGCTTCCCTGGCATCTGGGTCTTTCTAGTTCCCCACCCCTCACTTCTACACACTTCTGTTCAATTTCGACACTCTGTTCTTCTCATTTCCTCCCACACCTGATCCTTCCCCTCCTCCTCTCTTTCTCAGAGGCCCCTCCCTCCCTCCCTCCCTCTACCTCCTGTGATTAATTTGTTACCCCTTCTAAGTAGAAATGAAGCATCCACAGTTTAGGTACTTCTTTTTTCTTTTCTTTTTTTCAGAGCTGGGGACTGAACCCAGGGCCTTGCGCTTGCTAGGCAAGCGCTCTACCAATGAGCCAAATCCCCAACCCTCAGTTTGGGTACTTTTAAAAACATAGGAAAAATCTTACATATAAAAGGAAGAATTCCGGGCAGCCTTCATCTTTGTGTTTTTGAAAACAGTACAAACTTTTGGAAAATAATTCTTCTGTATTAAATACAATAAAGGAAGTTTGAAACATCTAATGTTGGATGTTTTTGTATGTTACTTGGCACTGTGTATCTAATTGGGGAATGTATGATTTGCATTGGTTCCTTGTTTGAAAGGTTTCAGTGTGGAGATTCCTGACTCCACACAACTAGTAGAACACAATGGCAGCAGGAACAGTATTAACATGGGTTCTCACCTGCTCCAGACAGGAAGCAAGAGAACAGACAAGGGGACACCAATGGCACCTTTTCCTAGGAAACTGTCCCAGTGCCTTCTGCATCTAGCAAAGTTGCCTTTTAAACAGCTCAGACCTTCTGAAATTTGTGTGATTTTTGCAGACTAATGCTTGAAAACATGCAACTGCAGGGGACAATTCAGAATCAAGACATGGTGTTTTATAAAGTTTGGATATTTTAGTAAATTAAAAACTATTCATAGCTATTTAAACAAATTGCTACCAGCACAACCATTTTGTTATTCAGTTGTGTTAGTGCTTGACGTAATTATGAATACAAAATTTATGAAAATATTTTGCTGATGCTCACAATGATAAGCCCTACCTACCTCACTGCTATAGAAGCACAAGCTATTGTACCAACCATGGCAATCATTGTGATACACTCTTACTTATGTGTTTATTTTGTTACAACCAAAATATTGCTCCCCCAAGTTCCCCCTCAAAGAGTTTCTCACCCTTCCCCTTGGTCTCTGATGGGGAAGACTTCCTGCCTCCACCTATAATCCCTCACCTTGTTGCATCAAGTCTCTGCAGGATTAGATGCATTCTCTCCTACTGAGGCCATACAAGGCAGCACTCTACTACATTATATCTAAGAGGCCTCACATTAGCCTCTGCATGTTCTTTGGTTGATGACTCAGTCTCTGGGAACTCTCAGGGGTCCAGGTTAGTTGACACTGTTGTTCTTCCTATGAAGTTGCCATCTTGTAAGGGCCTTCATTCCTTTCCATGATTCTTCCACAGGGATTCCTGACCTCTATCCAATGGTTGTCTGTGAGTATCTGCCTCTGTGTCAATCAGCTTCTGTGTAGGGTGTCTCAGAGGGCTGTTATGGTCCTGTCTTCAAACACAGCATGGCATCAGTAAGAATGTGAGGGATTGATGCCTGTCCATGGGGTAGGTCTCGAAATGAGCTGGTCACTAGTCAGCCACTCCTTCAATCTTTGATCCATCTTTTCCCTTTATTTCTTTTAGAGAGGAACAATTTTGGGTCAAAAGTTTTGTAGGTGGGATGGTGTCCCCATTACTCTACTGCAGGTCCTGTCTTGCTACTGGAGGTGGTCCCTTTAGGTTCCATACCCCAATTTTTGGGTATTTCTGCTAAGGTCATTTGCATAACTCCCTCATCTAAGGTCCCTGGGAATTTCTAGAAATCTCCCTATCTCTGGACTCTGGAATCTGCCAGCTGCATAATTCTATTCATTTTCCTGGCCCTCTGGAACTCTCTACTCTTTTTCTCCATGGCTGATCCTGATGCCCTGTCCTCCTAGTCCTCCTCTCACCCATGATTATTTTGTTCTCAATTCTGGGTGGCATTCAGGCATCCTCAATTGGGTCTTTCTACTTGTTTATCTTCTTTGGGTCTATGAGATATAACACAGATATACTGAACTTTTGGCTCATATCCGATTATCAGTGAATATATACCATGCATGTCCTTTTAGGACTGGATTACTCCACTCAGGATTATATTTTGTACTTCCATCCATTTACCTAAAAAGATCTATGATGTCCTTATGTTTATTAGCTGGAAAATATTCCATTGTATTACTGAACCATATTTCTGTATCGATTTTTCAGTTGAGGAACGTCCGGGTTTTTTTTTCCAGTTTTTGTATATTATGCATAAAGCTGCTATGAATATAGTGGAGTATATGTCCTTGTGGCATGGTGGGGCATCTTTTGGATATGTGGTCAATAGTAGTTTAGCTGTACCTAAAAGTAGAACTATTTCCAGTTTTCTGAGAAACTGCCAGATTGATTTCCAAAGTGGTTTTACAAGTTTGCACTCCCAACAGCAATAGAAGACAGTGTACCTTCTGCCAAATCATCAGAAATATGTGCTTTCCCTTGAGTTTCTGATCATTGCCATTCTGAATGATGAAAGATGTAATCTCACGGAGATTTTGATTTTCATTTCCCTGATGACTCAGTATATTTAACATTTCCTTAGTGCTGCTCAGCCATTTGATATTCTTCTGTTAAGAATTCTCTGTTTATTGTAATTCCGATAGGTCTGAATTTATATATTACTTGGCTTTTTCCCTTACTGCTTTTAATATTCTTTCTTCGTTTTGTGTGTTTGGTGTTTTGACTATTATGTGATGGAAGAAATTTCTTTTCTGTTCTAATCTATTTGAAGTTCTGGAGGCTTCGTGTATGTTTTTGGGCATCTCTTAATTTAGGTTAGGGATTTTTTTCTATCATTTTGTTTAGAATGTTTACTATTAAAACTGGAAAATCCCGGACAGATGTCATACAGACACTAGAGAACACAAATGCCAACCCAGGCTACTATATCCAGAAAAACTCTGAATTAACCTACATGGAGAAATCAAGATATTCCATTACAAAACCAAATTTATACTTTACCTTAACACAAATCAAGCTCTAAAAAGAATAATAGATGGAAAACTCCACACAAGGAGGGAAACTACACCCTAGAAAAAGCAAGAAAGTAATCTCCTTGCAACAAACCCAAAGAAGAGAGCCACATAAATATAATTCCAACTCTAACAACAAAAATAACAGGAAACAACACTGACAATTCCTTAATATCTCTTAACATTAAAGGACACAATTCCCCAATACAAAGAAATGGGATGAACAGATGGGATACATAAAGAGGCCTCAGCATTTTGCTGAATACAGGAAACATACCTCAGTGACAAAGAAACACCCTACTTCAGAGTAAAAAGCTAGAAACAATTTTCTAAGTAAATGGTCTCAAGAAAGAATCTGGAGTGGCCATTCTAATATCAAATAAAATGGACTTTCAACTAAAAGTTATCAAAAAAGATAAGGAAGGACACTTCATATTCATCAAAGGATAAATCTACCACGATGAACTCTCAATCCTGAATATCTATGCTCCAAATGCAAGGGCCCCTACATTCATAAAAGAAACCTTACTAAAGCTCAAAGCACACATTGCATATCACACGATAATAGTGGGAGATTTCAACACCCAATGCTCATCAATGGACAAATCATGGAAACAGAAACTAAACAGAGACATAAAGAAATTAACAGAAGTTATGAATCACATAAATTTAACAAATATTTGTAGAACATCCCATCCAAAACCAAAAGAATATACATTCTTCTCTGCACTTCATGGTACCTTCTCCAAAATTTAACATGGAATCAGTCACAAAAAAAAAAAAAAAAAAAAAAGGTCTAAACAGATAAAAGAATATTGAAATAATCACATGCTGGTCTTGAATAACAACAAAAATGACAGCAAGCCCACATATACATAAAAGTTGAACAATACTCTACTCAATGATAACATGGTCAAGAAAAAAATAAAGAAAGAAATTAAAGACTTTTTAGAGTTTAATGAAAATGAAGGTACAACATACCCAAACTTATGGAAAACAATGAAGACAGTGCTAAGAGGAAAACATAGCTCTGAGTGCCTTCAAAAGAAACTAGACAGATCAGACATTAGCAGCTTGACAGCAAATATAAAAACTCTAGAAGAAAAAGAAGGAATTACACATAAGAGAAGTAAACAGCAGGAAATAATCAAACTCAGGACTGAAATCAACCAAGTAGAAACAAAAAGAACTATGCAAAGAATCAACAAAACCAGAAGCTGATTCTTTGAGAAAATCAACAAGATAGATAAACACTTATCCAGACTAAGCAGAAGGCATAGAGAGTGTATCCAAAGTAACAAAATCAGAAATGAAAAGGGAGACATAACAAAAGAATTCGAGGAATTTCAAAAAATCATCAGATCCTACTATGTAGAACAATATTCAACAAAACTGGAAAATCTGGATGAAATGGACAATTCTCTAGACAGATATCAGGAACCAAACTTAAATCAGGATCAGATAAACCATCTGAACAGCCCCGTAACTCCTAAAGGAATAGAAGCAGTTATTAAAAATCTCTCAACCAAAATAAACCCAGGACCAGGTGTGTTTAGTACAGAATTCTATCAGACCTTCACAGAAGACATGATGCCAGTACTGTCCAAACTATTCCACAAAATAGAAACAGAAGGAACACTTCCCAATTCCTTCTATTAAGCCATGATTATGCTTATACCTAAACCACACAAAGCCCCTACAAAGAAAGAGAACCTCAGACCAATTTCACTTATAAATATTGAGTCAAAAATACTCAATAAAATTCTCCCAAACTGAATCCAAGAGCACATCAAAACAGTTATCCATCACGATCAAATAGGCTTCATCCCAGGGATCCAGGAATCATTCAATATACAGAAACCCATCAACGAAATCCACTATGTAAAAAAACTCAAATAAAAAAAAAACATGATCATTAAATGCTGAGAAAGCATTTGACAAAATTCAACCTTCCTTCATGTTAAAACACTTGAAAAGTTCAGGAATCCAAGGCCCATACCTAAATATAATAAAAGCAATATAGAGCAAACCAGTAGCTAACTTTAAACTAAATGGAGAGAAACTTGAAGCAATCTCACTAAAATCAGGGACTAGACAAGCCTGCCCACTCTCTACCTACTTATTCAATATAGTATTTGAAGTGTTAGCCAGAGCAATCAGGCAACAAAAGGATGTCAAAGGGATACAAATTGGAAAGAGAGAAGTCAAAATATCACTATTTGCAGACATTATGATAGTATACTTATGTGACCCCAAAATTCCACCAAAAAACAACTAAGCCTGATAAACAACTTCAGCAAAGTGGCTGGGTAAAAAATTAACTCCCACAAATCAGTAGCCTTCCTCTACTCAAAGGATAAACAGGCTAAAAAAGAAATTAGGGAAATGAAACACTTTAAGATAGTCAAAATCATAAAAAATACCTCGGTTTGCCTCCATCCAAGCAAGTGAAAGATCTGTATGGCAAGAACTTCAAGTCTCTGAAGAAAGAAATTAAAGAAGATCTCAAAAGATGGAAAGGCCTCCCACACTCATGGATTGACAGAATTAATATAGTAAAAATAGCATTTTCCCAAAAGCCATCTACAGATTCAATGAAATCCCAATCAAAATCCAAACTCAGTTCTTCATAGAGTTAGAAACAACAATTTCCAAATTCATTTGGGATAATAAAAATCCCAGGTTAGTGAAAACTATCCTCAACAATAAAAGAACTTCTAGAAAATCAGCATCCCTGACCCTAATCTGTATTACAGAGCAATAGTGATAAAAAACTGTATATTGGTACAGAGAACGGCAGGTATATCAGTGGAATAGAATCAAAGACCCAGAAATGAGTCCAAATGCCTATAGTCACTTGATCTTTGACATAGTTGATAGAACCGTCCATTGGAAAAAGGATATCATTTTTAACAAATGATGCTGGTTTTGTTGCAGGTCAGCATGTAGAAGACTGCACACTGAACTGTACTTATTGCCCTGTAAAAAGTTTATGTCCAAATGGACCTCCACATAAAACTAGATACACCCAGATTAATAGAAGAAAAATTTGTGATGAGTCTTGAACACATGGGCGTAGGGGAAGATTTCCTGAACAAAATACCAATGACTTATGCTCCAAGATCAAAAATCAACAAAAGAGACCTCAGAAAACTGCAAAGCTTCTGTAAGGCAAAGAACATTGTCATTAGGACAAAATGGCAACCAACAGATTGGGAAAAGCTTTTTACCAATCCTACATCAAATAGAAGGCTAATATCCATGTACAAAGAACTCAGGAAGTTAGACTCCAGAGAGTCAAATAACCCTATAAAAAATGGAGCACAGACCTAAACAAAGTATTCTTATCTGAGGCTGAGAAGTACCTAAAGAAATGTTCAACATCCTTAGTCATCAGAGAAATGCAAATCAAAAAACCCTGAGATTCCACCTCACACCAGTCAGAATTACTAAGATCAAAACCTCAGGTGAAAACAGATGCTGACAAGGATATGGAGAAAGAGAAACTCCTTTGTTGATGGGATTGCAAGTGGTTGGAAAGAACCCAGATGCCTTTGAACTGAGGAATGGATACAGAAAACATGGTATCCCAATGGAATAGATAGATACTCAGCTATCACAAACAATGAATTCATGATAGTATTCCACTGTGTAATGTATCACATTTTCTATATCCATTGGAGGGAATTAAACAAGTTAGAGAATGAATCAATAAGGAAGATAGTACCTGACAAAGTACAGAACACATACTCATAAGTGATATATGAAGAAATGGAGTCTATTCTTAAGTGGTAGACATTTTCTCTTGAAAAATGTAGAAGAATTTATTAGTATATCAGAGTTTTGTGGGGATTGGCAGCAGAATAGTAAGAAAATTTGAATCAAAATTACAAAGATTTGATGTATTGGAATATTACTTCTAATATATTAAAATTAAACAATTGTAATTCACTTACTTAGTGTAAATAACTAATTTATTTCTTAAGAATGAATTGTTTAATGGCCTGTAAGTCCATATTGTGTAATATTGCAGGCATATGGCAACTGTATTTCAGACTTACAAGGTATATTGCAATGATTTTGAGAATATTAGATTGTTCTTTTAGTTACTATTCTTTGATAGTAAAGTACTTCAATATTTTAAAGACATGAAAAGGCTAAAGATGAGTAACTGTAATAGTTATTACAATTACATTCCAAGAAATTTTCATGCAGTTCCCTGTGGAAATCAGAGTAGAGTGTATGATTTCCCAAAGGGTCTTCACCCATTGTCAGAATCACTCAAGGACCCTTCCATAGACATCTGTTTTGATCATTACTGAACATTACCATTTTTTCTATCTTATGAATTCTGGACATCTTTTTGTACCTAAAATAAAAAAAATCATCTTCCATAAAAGGTTTCTCACACTCCAGGGGATTATCTGTAACATCTAGCCAGATGTTGTACTTAATATGGAAGTGATATATGCATGTGGTATTTAGATACAGATTCATTAAATCAATATTTATGATACAACTAGAATGGTTAAAACAGTGTGTTATGATTTCTAAAGTATTTTATACAATTAACAATGACCTGTGAACATACTGAGGGCAGAGATGATGAACCCTTCCTCAGTTTGTTTGCATCATATTTAGCAATGCCCAGTATAATATGCCAGAAATTCCTGGTAGGCAGGCTGATAATAGCTTACCTGTATGATTGCTATCATTCTGTTTAATTCCAGAATTGTCACTGATATTTTTAAGTGACCTTAAAGAAATCACAACATAGTTTTTATAATTTTTGTAACTTACTTATTTTTACTTTAGAAAATGATATAAATTTTAAAAGTTTGTGGGTAAACCATGTCGATACAATCTGGTCACATAACAATTGTTCTTCTTACTATTCTAAAATTTCAAAAACTTTAAGCAAATGCCTTGGTAAATCAAGTAGAAATTTAGTGAGGTTATTTAAATGTATGAGGTTATTTAAAGAGATATATGTATGTATGAAATGATGTTACACCATTCATATTTATCATATTGTTTAAAATAATGCTCAGAATTCCAAATATACTATATAGAATATTTGATCATCTATCTAACCTCAATATATCCATTTCTAGCCATGTTTCATCCATATGTATGTTTAATTATCTGTCTATCTATCATTTATCTATTGATCTACCTACTTACCTATCATTTATTTATCTTCCTCCATATGTATTTCCCTACCTATTCTTTGATATGTTAATGAACATATAGGACATTTTGAAATGTGAGCCTTCAGAACTCAGTTTACAATTAAAAGAAAACTTAGTCACTGTCAGTTTCACCTTTTTTCCTATTAAGGCAGCACCGAGCTTTCTATCTCTGAAGATTATTTCAAGTAGATTATCAGTACTCTGGTATTGTTCTTAAATAGATTGCTATTTCTTTCAACACATCTACATAAAGCAGTTTGTAGCTCTATCAGAATATTAAACTTTTATTATAATGGATTTAGCATGAAAATGGGGCTTATTTTTAAAAAGTATTATCAGTTCGGTGAGGTCTGAGATTCTTGCCTATTGCATAAACCACTGTTGCTCAAATTTTCCTTTCCCTTTGATTTCATAAATATCCCTAAGGTGGCAACTATATCTAGATGCTTACATTAAAGATATTATCAAGTTTTCCTTAGATATAGAATAACTCTGCACATAGAAGAATATCTAAAATTGTAAATCATCTAAGAATGTAGTGAAAATACTGTATTCAAGAAAAAAGAACTTGCTACTTTCTGTTGCTGATTAACGATCTCATTATTACTTTTGTCTTTGTACTTTAAAGGAACCATAACTATAATACCATGTTATTAACAACTGTTTAAGATCAGTCAATAAAATTATCTGTTTAAAAATATATTAATGGTGGTTGGAAAAATGGCTCAGAGATTTAAAGTTCCCTTGAAGAGTACCCAGTTTCATTCTCAGCACCCATACAGTGGCTCACAGTCATCTGTAACTTTTTCTTCTAGGGGATTTGAATCTCTCTTCTGACCTTCACATGGACAAGATTTTATATATTTTACACACACGTACACACATATGCGCATGCACATGTGTGTGTGTGTGTGTGTGTGTGTGTGTGTGTGTACACGCACGCGTGCGCTTGAATGTGTATGTGGTTTTTGGCATTTTTGGTTTAATTCTTTTAGACCTTTCTGTATCTATAGTAAATTTTATATTGTTTGATCAGTACATGCCAATCATCTTTTTTGTTCTTATGTGTATTTATACTTTGTCTTAGACAACTTGCTTCTAGCAATAGTATCAACACTATTTGCTACAGTAAGTTGTCTGTTGATTTGTCTCTGGCATGTGCAAGTTTAACCAATTATTTGCAAGATGACCAGTTTGATTTAGATTAGAACACGGATTTTTGACACATGGTACCATACATCATCAAACACAATGTAAGTAGACATTAACAAAAGAAGGAATATAGAATTGATAAAGCAATCGTAATCTTAATTAAAAAAGTAAATATACAATGCTATTGGATAAAATGTATGTATAAATGCAGAAGTACCAAGGTATTCAAAAGTACAAAAAGGAAAATGAAAACTGGGGAATTTTTGAATTAATAATAGAATGTGGCTTCCACACACTAAAGAGTATTTCATGATTAAAAAGATAGATTTATATAGCATGCTGATAAATTCCCTAGATAATGATAAATACATAATGAAAGAACCTAGCTCGAGTCTCAGGATGGCGTGCCCCAGGAAACACCGATCCTGGACGAGCCCCCAAATGAAAGATCCCCGAAGAGAGACCCTTATTCAAGTCTTGGGAAATCGCGGACCCCAGACACAAAGAGACCATTTTGGATGTAATAAGCAAAGGCAAGGTTTATTACGGAGATCTATTACGGAGATCTCCGGGCTGATACCTATCCCACGCAGGAGACAGAGGTATCGACCCCGAAACTCAAAAGTCAGGGGTTTATATAGGGAAAGCTAGGGGGTTTGGCGTGGTTACACACAATTGGCTAATTTCTGGCACGGCTATAAGTGATTGGCTCATTCAAACATGGCAGTGAGATTACAGCACAGCAGAAGAGTACGTGCTGACTGGAGCATACAGGATTTTAGAAGCCAGGGGCTTATCAGGGTTTGAAGGACATCTGGTTAAAGTGTGACTCTGAGTAAGCTGGGGGAGGTGCCCTCCTGCCAAATGGTTTATGAGTCAGTCTTGATAGCTTGGGCTGGTTCCTGCATTCCTTTTCTTTATCTTTATGGCCACTCAGTCCTGGTTGCAGGGCGGGCCTCGCCCTGCCTGGACAGTGTTTAGCCCTGAGTCTGTGGATTTTGAAACTTATTCTTTTAATTTTATATTTTTAAACCTTAAATCTGTATAATTTTCCTTTCAATAATATTGTTGAAACTCTGTGAATGTTGTCAATGCTTTTGTTGCAAAAGAATTTTAGCTGATTTAAGAACAAAATCACAGTTTTCTACATTATATTTTTTCAATTGTCATCATTTTAAACCATGAGAGTCAATACATTATTTACTTCATCATCACTTACCTCCAAACCTCTTTTTGCATCAAATTTATACTTCTCTATGCATGTACAAATAGACAAACTGGAAAGTCTTCTAATACTTCATTCCACTTGCTGTGACCCATCCTTCCTTTTGAGTGAAATACTTTGAAAAGATTGTGTTGTTAATTCATTGGAAAAAACAAAACCAAAAACAAACCAAGGGAGTTGGGGATTTAGCTCAGTGGTAGAGCGCTTGCCTAGCAAGTTCAAGGCCTGGGTTCGGTCCTCAGCTTCGAAAAAAAATAATAATAATAAAATAAACATAACCCAGTTCTTGAAGTTTAAATTTGTAAAGTTGGTGTTCAAGAGCAACTCAACTAGGTCAGCAAGCTTTAACTACTAGTTAATTGAGAAATTAAAAATGCCTTTATTCATTTTGCAAAGTGATCTGCTTTACATTTCTCTCACATATCTTTCTTTTGGTTTTCTTTCCTTTTTCTTTTTCTCTAGGAATTGTTTCTTAAATAAGTAACCAGTTTTGATCAGGTCTTTGTGGTGGTGATGTTTTTTTAACACAGACTATTCGGACCAATGATGTAGCTCTGTGAATAAAAATGATCCTGCACAATTTTCAAAACCTGTGTTTAAAACCTGAAAACCATGAGGTGGCAAGAAAAACAAAGAAGACAAAACAAAGGTGATCTTTGTCCTGCACACTTGTGCCAGAGCACAAGTGTCCTGAACTCATATTGTAAATATATTTCCAAACCCTAAAAAAAAATATATTTATCAGTGATTTTGTTTCCATGCATGAAAATATCTAAAACATTTCATAGTCTTTATTATTAAGTATATTTTTTGTTTCCAGAATATAAATCACTAAATGTAATACATATGTAGACAGAACACAAAACAGTACACTGTGAATAAAATCCTGTTGGTAATACTTTCAATATTTTTAATGCATTACCATAATTTAAGATTGATGGTAGTGTGGGAACAGAACTCATAGTTTTGTCTCTTCAGTTAAACCCATTTCCTGATTTTTCTCCTCTGATAGAAAGAAAGAAACTAGTGTAAGTTTACATCTATTCGGTATAATGTGGAAGAGTGTGTTATTAAATTACAGTCCCAGGTAGTTAGTGTGTTATTAAATTACAGTCCCAGGTAGGTTTCAAGTGATCTCGTGTTAATCTTTATAAGCTATTCTGGAATGCTAAGGTTGGAATTTAACTTTTTAACAATACCATCTTTTCATATCTGTCATGAAACTCTGCTCTCTGGGGCTGGAATCGTCACCATCATTTTGACTGTCCATGAAGATACAGTATAACCTTCTCAGTGCAGTAAACATCTATCCAGCATATAAAGAGACATGAGCTCACAAAACAGTGCATTAATAGCTCACAGGATGCATACAGCTATATCATTCTGTCTTAGGGTTTTATTATTGTGAAGAGAAGGATGTTCAGGATAACTCTTAGAAAAGAAAGCATGTAATTAGGGAATGGCTTACAGTTTTAGAGGGTCAGTCCATTAGTATCATGGTGAGAAGCATGGTAGCATCTAGGCAGTCTTGTTCCTGTAGAAGAAGCTGAAGTTCTACGCCTTGATCCAAAGGCAACCAGGAGGGGACTCACTCTTTCACAAGGCAGAACTTGAGCACTAGTAGACCTCAAAGCCTGATAGCCCATGACATATTTCTTTCAACAAGGCCAAACCTATTTCAACGAGAACAAATAATCCTAATAGGGTCATATCCTATGAAATATATATATATATATATATATATATATATATATATATATATATATATATATATATTAACCACCACATTTCACTCCCTGGCCTCTGTAGCCTCATTCAAATATAAGAGTCTATAGGGAAGATAACTAGGCCTAAATGATGAAAACCATATTTAGACTAATGTCAAAAATTCTGGTATTATGTGGCAGTTCCAAGAATATTGAAACAGATATTCAAAGCCTCCTCTGAGATTCATCCAAATATTTAATTGTAAACCCCTTTAAAATCAAAATCAAAGAGCAGATCATATAACTTCAAAATGACAATATATGCGTTACCATTCTAAAATGTCATAGCGATGAAATACTGGACCAAAGCAACACCAAAAAACAGTTGGGCAAATTCCAAACTCTGCATTGCCATGTCTGATGTCGAAGTTCTCTTCGGATTTCCAACTCCTTTCATCTTTGTTGGCCGAGATAAACTTCTTTCTTTTGGGCTGTTTCCACTCCCTGAGCTTTCCTCAGGAGGTATCACACAGCTCTGATATCTCTAGTTACTTGGTGTGTCCAAGGCAACATAAACTTTAGAGCGTCTTGTTCCAATGTCTATCATAAACGCATAACCTTTTGAGCTCTACCAAAGGGCTTAAGTCACTTCTCCAGCTCTGCCCTCTGTAGCACTCTAGGCTAAGATTTATTCCACTCTACTGTTGCTGCTGTTCTGGGTGGTCACCACATGATACTGGCATCTCTAATATTCTAGGGTCTTCTGCTTCTTTGTGTGCTCATAAAACAGTCTCTGTAATATTTTACTTCAGGGATGTTGGTAAATCGCTGCTAATTTCTTAGCTTCAGCTAACGAGCATCAGTTGTCCCAGTAATCTCTTCTACACTCGACTCTAAAGCCAAAGCCACATGGTCAAAGCTGTAGAGGTTTTGCTGCTTTCTGGGCTGGAACATGGAACCCTTTGCTCTATTATATTATCACCAGCTTTCTGTTTTCCAACTCCTTAAGTGCCTGAGCTTGGCTGTCCTGGAACTCATTTTGGAGACTAACCTTAAACTCTTAAGATCTGCATGGCTGTCTCCTAAATGTTGAGATTAAAGTTGTGTAGTACTATGTTTGCACCTAAACAACCAACCAGACAAACAAACAAACAACACTCACCTAAATCCAAAAAGTGAAAATGAACAGCTGAGAGGCCATATTTCTAATGTTTGTGTGCGACACTGAACATGCTTAGAATCTCTTTGCCAACTTTAAGTGAATAGGGAGAAAGTATTCCCCAAGTAGACAGACATAAGACTCCCTGGAGTGTAGGGTTTCTCTCTATAGTCACTATGTGCACAAATATTTCTCTGTAAGCATTGACAAAACTAATTAGATGTTGCTATGCATATTTAGAACAAGTGTTGGCATGTTCCCTTAAGCTAAAATACACTGATTTCTCTCATTTTCATAACATCAGAGATCGATTTTTAACAATCTTAGCTGGAAAACGAAAAGATGTGTTATAAAACAGATATAATTGTACAATCACATCTACACATTTACAAAAGCTAAACAATCTTTCCTTCTTTTATTAAAAATGGATTTTTTTCTCACATATTCTAATTATGCTTTCTGTTTTTCCTGTCCATCTTAGTTTCCTCCTCCTCCTTTCCTTGAATCTGCATTTCCACCCTTCCCTTTCTCATTATAAGGAAACAGACTTCTAAGAGGTAAAAATAAAATGTAATATAATAAGAAAATGCAAAGACTGAATGTTATATTGGACAAAATCACAAGACCAAGAGAAGTCACAAAACACAGAGACTCACAAATTTCCAAAAATAGGAATCCATGGAAAGATTAAAGTGGAATAATTAAATAAATAGAATGAAAAAATAAGATAAAATAAAACAATATTTTAAAAGTAAAAAAAAAAAAAAAAACAACCAAAGAAGAGTACACATGGTGGGATGACCCATGGCCCCAGCTGGATATATAGCAGAGGATTGCTTTAGTGATCATCACTAGGAGGGGAGCCCCTTGGACCTGTGAAGGCATTAGTAGATCATGAAACTCCAAACATGACGTTGGTTATTGAGTTAGTTTTCTTTTGAAGATCTACTAGTGGGCATGAAGCCTACTTACAAGAGAAGGATGTTTCCCCCAATGAGATTCATGTCTCTACTTCTCTTTTCCGATCCAGCATTCCATCTGGTGTACACGTGTGCAGGATCTATGCATCCTGCTTCAGTTTTTCTGAATTCGTATGTGCTTTGGTCCTTTTGATTTAAAGGGCCTAGATTTCTTTTCTTCCTTTTCATTTTTTTTCTTTCTTTTTTTTTTTTATTGCACCTCGGTCCATTTTTTTTCTCATTTTTATTGGTTATTTGTTTACATTCCTAATGCTATCTTCCTTTGCAGTTTCTCCTCCACAACCCCCTATCACCTGCCTCTATGAGGATACATCCCCACCTGCCCACCCACTCCTACCTAAGCACCCTAGCATTCCCCTATCCTGGGTCATCGAGCCTCACAGAACCAAGGGGCTTCCCTCCCAGTGATTACCACTAAAGCAATCTTCTGCTATATATCCAGCTGGGGCCAAGGCTCATCCCACCATTTGTACTCTTTGGTTGGTGGTTTAATCCTTGGGAGCTTTGCAGGGGTCTGGCTGGTTAATATTGATCTTCCTATGGGGGCCTTGATTTCTTGATGTTGTCCATATTCTCTGCCTCGTACACTCTTTCAATCTCCTTATCAGGATTGATTGAGTTCTAAAGGGAGAGATTTGATAGCTATATCCCTCCCATTTAGGGATTGGTGTCCTATGGTCTCAAACTCTGTGCAAAATGTTTGACTGGATCTCTCTATTTCTTTCCATCTGGTGGAGGAAGAAGCTATTCTGATGATGAATGAACAAAGCACTTACCTATCAGGTCCATGTGCAGAGCATAATATCATTAGGAGTCATTTTAGTGTTACAGTGTGTGTGTGTGTGTGTGTGTGTGTGTGTGTGTGTGTGTGTGTGTGTGTTTATTTGTGTTTTGTTTTATTTGGTAGTGTTTAGCTTTACACTAGGTACATGGTCTTTCCTGTCTTAGGTTTTTGGTTACCCAGACAGTGTACATGGGTTTAATACCCTGGAGTGGGCCTTCTTAAGTCAAATCAGATATTGGTTACTCCCACAAGTTTTATGCCACCATATTTTGCAGTCAGGGCATCATTAAATGGGCTCTTGTTAGCTTGTTGTTTACACTTATTTTGTGATAGCAGGCAAAGTACCTTCCTGTACCAAAGATGCTAGCCTTTAGCACTTTGTTGTGAAAGCTTTATGTGGGCACCAGTTAGAATTATCTGTGCTCAATGAGCTGTATAGGTGTTCTCTTAAGAAATAGAACCTGGCTTCTTTAAGAACAATATGACCAACCAACCAGAGCTCTCAGGGACTAAACCACTACCAAAAGACTACACATGGACAGACCCATGGCTCCCGCTGCATATGTAACAGCTGCCTTTGTGTGCACCAATTGGAGGAGAAACCCTTTGTCCTGCCAAGGCTGGAGCCCCCAGTGCAGGGGAATGTCAGGTGGGGAGGCCGGAAGGGGAATAGTTGGGGAGGAGGAACGTCCTTACAGAAGAAGGGGAGGGGGATGGGATAGGGGGCTTATGGATGGGAAGTGGGAAAGGGAATAACATTTGAAATGTAAAAAAAAAATTCATAAAAAAAATGGTTAAAAAATTCAATCAGTCAGAGAGGCTTTAAAATTCTCACAGAAGGATGTAAAAATATTTTAAACTAAAACATTGTCTCCATTTATGTTAACTTCAACTCTATTGTGGGACTTCCATGCTCACTACTGTTTGGAGCCTGAAACAAGTCATACTTTGAGATATGAAGAAAGCATATGCTTGCATTTATGGCAATACATCCCTTACAGGAAAAAAGTTGAATGTAGTAAGAACTGTCAAATCTCCGCAATGACTGGAAGGGAAGGTATCCTCTGTAACTGACTGAACTATATCTGCCTTTTAAGAAAATAAAAGTTAAAACAGAAAAAAGAGAAAGAAATAGGACCCTTTTTTCAGTTTTTGGAGAGAAAGCTTATAGTCATGGTAATTGTCTGGCTTGTTTGAGGTTCCCGTGGGACTCCTTTGCCCAACAACTGAAAGAGTTGTAAGAAAGTATTGATACAGGAAACTTCATTTGATGATGAGAGATGTCCAGTTGGGTCTCTGTCTCCCCCAGAATTTAAGGATTTTATTGAGATCACCTTTATGTATGTATATATTTTGAAAATCCTTTACTGTTGTTTCCATACTACTGGCAAATAACTCTTCCTTTTAGTTCTCTCTCTGTATTCTCTTTCTCTAGTATTCGAAAATGTTTCGACAGTTCAAATTTGTAAATTTGTGTGTATATGTGTGTAATAATTACCATAGAAAAAAAGAGACTTTTAATTAGAAAGCTGGGGGACAATGAGAGTGGTCCAACGAAGATAAATAGAGTATGAAATGATGAGACTCTACTTCAACTGAAAACATAAAAACACAATCCAGGAACCACAAATGTGGAAAAAAAAAAAAAAAAAAAAAAAAAAAGAAGAAGAAGAAGAAGAAGAAGAAGAAGAAGAAGAAGAAGAAGAAGAAGAAGAAGAAGTCTTTTTTTCCCTATTCCTATGAAAACACATCATGATCTAATCGAACATATAAGAGAAAGTATTTAATTAGGGATCTTAGTTTATTGGGTGAGTCCATGACCCATGACCATCATGGTTGGGGGACATGGCAGCATACAGACTTAGCATTGATTTAAGGACTCAGATCTTGCTTAGATCTTTTTCATGAGAGAGAGAGAGAGAGAGAGAGAGAGAGAGAGAGAGAGAGAGAGAGAGAGAGAGAGAGAGAGAGCGCCTAATGACAGAACTCCTTGAACTAGGCCACAAACCCTAGTCTTTCTAAACCTATCAAACAACTAGGGATCACACACTCAAAAATATGAGCCGATGGAACCATTTTCATTCAGACCACCACCAAATACAAGAACCTGTTAGGTACATTTTACATGGAATAATAAAAATGTTAAATATTCTGGAGCGGTCATTTGAGAAAATATTTGCCTCATGAGCATGAGTGGCAGGACCTAGGTAATGAGCCTAGGTTAAAACCTAGGTAAAGAATCCCACAGGTTGCATTAGCTAATAGGAATCTGAGTATTCACCTTTAATTTTTATTTAATCATTAATTATAACCAAAATTTTTGAAAAGCCTCATATATGGGCACTTTATCAATAGTACTTCTATCTCTCACCCCCACCTCAAACTCCTCATATCCTCTCTCCTTCCGTCTTTGATTGTTCCGTACACACACACACACACACACACACACACACACACACACACACAACAGGGAGAGGGAGAGAGAGAGAGAGAGAGAGAGAGAGAGAGAGAGAGAGAGAGAGAGAGAGAGAGAGAGAGATGCTTACATGTGTCTTCAATCTACTCAGCCTACTTAGCATTGGTCCTATATAGATATGTTCAGGGATGACCACTTGGGATTCCGTATCCTATGGATGTAGGAGCTCATTCAATAGTAGACTAGGTCCCCCTATTCCATTTAGGATCTGTGTTTCTTTATCTGGGGACAATGGCCCTGTGGAATCGAGAAAGAGAAGATTGGTGACCTTCCGTTCATATAAAGACTGTTGGAATAGGACTCTGCCACAAAAGAAACCAGGAACAAAGCAGGAGCTCTGTAAGGCAATTCACTCCAGTGCAGGAGGGTGTGGAGTCATCTGAACATAGAAAAGTGAGCACGTGAAGAGTAAACCTCACTTACTGTTTATTGCCACACATGTCTCTTATCAGTGATGGAAGTTCTGCTCTCAAGACCTGGCCATGAAGTGAAAAGGTGTGATGGAGAGGAGTCTCAGGCATCCTGGGGCTTAAATAAGAAGACATGTACCAAAGGGTTTCAAAAGACGGGAGAGGTTTTTCGAAGATTGGCTGTTAATGTTTGAAGCTTTGGAGTCAGTCAGAGGAATTTGAACTACATGAAGAGATTTGGTAAAGTTCTGGCAGTTAATGCAAAGATAAATTAGCTCAGTTGTATGTCTGTCCTTTATCTTCTATAAAAAATGCAGTAGAGTCACTTGATAGAAAAAAATTAAGATTTTTTTCCCCTCTTTCTCTCTCCTTTGTAAACAAATCCATTTTATTCACCAATCTCTGTTTCCTAACATAGAGGGACTCTCTGTGGCGTGTTTATGGGTCGATGTGTACTCTTCAAATATGTTCATTTTGCATTCCCTTTTCTGACAAGGTGTAAACAAATTAATATCTACTCCCTCTCGGCAGGAGAAAGAAATGGAATCCCAGGAGAGGGTGTGGTGACAGCGCCCCTTTCCTTCTCACTAAGGAGTGTTAACAGCACCACTCCAGCTGCTCTCTGGTGTTCTGCCTGTTTGCTCTGATGAAGGTGCCAAACATTCTCTAAGGGGCCACAGCGATATCAGCTCCATGGTGTCTACAATGGTGGTTAACATAGAGAGCGTAGTCTATAGAGAGCTTTAAAAACACCAACCACTTAATGTGAACAGTTTTTCAAGTGAAGTTTTCAACTAAATCTTATTTAAGATTTTTTTGAGATTTTAAAACTGTCTGGTAAATATAGAAATATTTTTTTTTCTGTATGGTGTTACTAAGCTGCATGTTTTCCTCTAACAAGATCTAAGTTCATAGAACCTGCAGTGACATCAGGGTTCACAACTAGAAATACTATCAACTGAGCTAAATCTTTGAATCCAAACACATAAAACTTAAGAAAAATAAAGGTACACTGCCATGGCATTCGTAGTGACTTTTCTTGTTGTCAACTTGAATATATCTGTAATGAGCTACCATCCAGATGGGAGAGCATGCCCATGGGAGATGCTCTGCTTGGTTTGCAGTTGGGGAATTCACTTCTGGTCTGGATCTTTGAAGAAGGAAGACACACCTCTGATTTGGGTCTGGAGGCTGAAGACACACCTTTAATCTGGGCCATCCCTCTTCTGGAAGCCTTTATAAGGACTTGGATGAGGGAACATCTTGCTTTTTGCCTATGTGTCCTCCCTTTGCTAACACTTCCATTCCTTCACTGACATTAAAGTCCACTTCTTTGTGATTCCAGCATATACGGAAAACTTGTTGAGGAAGCCAACCTTGTGGAACTGAGCAACTACTAGATTCTTGGACTTTCCTTCCATTGCTGGATTAGTTGGAATGTATCCTGTTGGTTGTTCCAATAAGCCCCCTTTCTATATATACAGAGAGCGTGATGATTTACATATGCTTGGACCAGGAAATAGCACTATTAGAAGGTGTGGCCTTGTTGGAGGAAGTGTGTCACTGTGGAGGTGGGCTTGGAGGCCCTCCTCCTAGTTGTCTGAGGATGCCCAGTTTGTTCCTGGCTTCCCTTGGGTGAAGATGTAGAACTCAGCTCCTCCTGGACCATGCCTGCCTGGATGCAGCTATGCTGCCATGCACCTACCTTGATGACAATGGACTGAACCTCTTAACCTGTAAGCCAGTCCCAATCAAATGTTGTTCTTTATAAAACTTACATTGGTCTTGGTTCCTGTTCACAGCAATAAAACCCTAACTAAGACAGAGAGAGATTCAATTCATAAGTTGTGTGGCTAATACAGCAATGATATTGTTATGTTTGGGTTAGTCTCAGAACTAAGGACAAGTTTTTAAATAAAGAAAAACAATAAAAAGTCCACAATAGTTCTATCAGCTTTTTGAAAACTATTTTATGTTGCACAGAGATATTAATTATAGAAGCAATGCTCTATAATGAAAAATTACTCTACAAAAAATCCACACTCATATATTTTACTGTAGCCAAGTAAAGACTAAAAACAATGGGTTCAGAATCTTGAACCCAGAGGCTGCTGGGGTCAAGAACTAGGATTTCTTCTGGAATGCTTAGTAAATTTCTTTCTAGTGACATGCAAACTTAATGAATAAAGAAAGAAAAGACTATTCTACTTCTAGTTTCTGGAATCCGGTGACTCTAGAACACTATATAAATCACTACAGATCAGCCAGATCTTTTAAAGCACAGCCATTTTAAATGCATACAGAGCAGCCAAGACGTCTGCTGAGGGCACTTCCTCCAGACACTTCCTACAGAAAGCTGAAGAAAAAATTATTACAACTGGGGCAATCTGGGCATTCTGTGAGTTCTAGGTTTCCCAACAGCGTCCAATCACATATTGCAGGCAGGATTCAAAGGAAGTGGTCGACTTGTCACTATGGTTGGAGGGAAGAAGTTAGTGAGAAGAGATTAATGAACTTTATACAGAGTAGAAGGAAAACAATGTTAGAACTCTGAGAAGAACAATTTGCTGGGGCACAACCGGAGAAACATGTGGAGTGTATGTTTCATAAAAAGAATCTCCATTCTTCAGAAGTGCTTTTCCAGTTAGCTATTTCCAGTATACTGTATGCGGTTACTAAAGCTACATTTACTACTATGTGAATGACAGCATTTTGCATTGACTTGTATTCAGTTCTGGGAACTGGAGGTGAGTGTGAGACACTGCCTATCTCTGTCTTGCAAAGAAGCTGTGCAAACAAGGACAATGCAAAGAGTGGCAGCCTTGATGGACTCCTGCTGGTTCTTGGAATTGGAGCTGCAACTCTGGAGTCCCACTACAGTAGTCTCAGGCTCACAGTTTGGCTGGAGGCAAAGCTTTTCTTTTTGGGACATCTCAACAAGCTTACAACATCTTAGTGTTGGGAAGCCACTCCATTTTCTCAGGCTAACACCCTTGAATAGACACTGATCAATGTCTCAGATTGCTTTACTGAACCTACGTTATGCTTTGTAAAAGTGAAAAAGGAGCCATGGATAAGTTTCCTAGAGCTAGGTATGGTAAAGGTGGGAGTAGGTGCCTCGGTGGGCCTATGCTGAGGCATCTCTTCCCCCTGAGGTACCAGACATACAATGGGTATAGTACAGAGATTATTTAGGGCATGGGGAAGGGGGGGAAGGGAGGGAGAGAGAGAGAGAGAGAGAGAGAGAGAGAGAGAGAGAGAGAGAGAGAGAGAGAGAGAGGAGAGGGAGACTGAGAGGAAGAGAGACTGGCCAGAAACATGTGGTAGAACTGGGGGGGGGGTGAGGGAAGAGAGGCTGAAAGTGGTCAGGGAAAGAACAGTCAGAGAGAGTAAGACAGGGAGGCGAAGCCAAGCAGCCTCTTTTATAGTAAGCCAGGCCTACCTGGCTGTTGCCCTGTAACCTTGGGGCAGAGCTTAGGAGGAATGCTAAAAGCCTAGTTCTGGATACTCTGTGCAGAAAGGGTTAATGACCTTGTATTATAAAACTCAATTTAAAGTGGAAAGACAGTTGGGAAGACTAGGGACAGGTGTTACATCATTACAAATGTCAAAGGATACATTATAAGGTTAAGTATAAAGTAGTCACCCACCTAAAAACATTCAAAAAAATTGCCACATTTTCATCATTTATTTATCAGTGGACAGGCATCTATATTATTTTAATTCCTTGACTATTGTGAATATAGCAACAATACAGATGGATGGATAAGCATGTATCTTTATACTAGGATATGGAATGTACTCAAGTGATATAACTTGGTCTTATAGTAGTTCTATTTCTAGACTTAGATTTTTAAAAAGGGAACTTCTATACTTATTTCTACAGTGGCTAAACCATTCACATGTCCATCAGTAGAGAGTAACTGTTCCCTTTCTCCATATCCACACAATATTGCTCCTGCTTTTGTTGGTGGTGGTAGTTTTGTTTGTTTGTTTTTATCATAGCCATTCTGACAGAGATGAATCTCACGTCATTTTCATTTGTGTTTCCCTGGTGGAAAAGAAGGTGGAACATATTTCTTAGCCATTTGTATGCTTTCTATATAGATGTGGGTTTAATTTGAGTTTTCCAGAGTGATTAATAAGTCACTGAGAAACTATGGAGTAGAGAGACTGCATGGGTATAATGGATTAAAGGGAAGTGGTTGAATAGGGAGGTATAAACGGGTTTTGGGGTGAGGAGTGAAGGGTATAGAAGTGATGGTAGAGAAGGATAAAAAATAATGAATCTAAAACCAATAAAGTTATTACATAAGTGTTGGCAGTTGAAAAGCATAAATTCCTTTCAATGCAGACAGCATAATTTACATATAAAATTGTCAACATATTTGTATAGATTTGCTTTGGAAAAATAATGACTAAGGTGGTATTAAAATATCTGCAAAATTTGAAATATTCCCATGGTATAAATAATTTTGTCCAACTTTATTAATAATTTTCTTGGATACTGAAATATTAGGTACAAAGAATATGCAGTAAACATTTGTGTACATTTGTAAGTAAATTGATATTGTTCCTTCAAAGATATAAATAAAAGTAATGACTCCGTAGGATAAAATTTTAAGTAATACAGTGCTGTTCTTTTTTATAAATATTTGTTTATGTATTTAATTGTTTATTATTTATTGTGTGTGTGTGCACTTATGTGTGTATGTGTGTGTATGTGTGTATATGTGTGTGCTTGTGTGTACTCTTACCATAACATGCATATGGAGTTCAGAGGACAAACTTTAGGAAATGTTTTGGGGGCTGGACAGATAGCTCCAAAGTTAAGTGAATGCACTGTTCCTGTGGAGGACTGGAGTTTGGTTCCCAGCACCCATTTGTGGGATACTCCAACCACTTCTTGCCAATATGGACACTGCACTCATGTACACAAATACACAATCAGATATACACACATAAACAATGTTAAAATTTAAAATAACAAATAAATAATTTGTTCTTTCCTTTCACTGTGAGAAAGCTGAATATCAAAATCAGGTTATCAGACCCGGCTGGAAGCTCCTTTATCCACTGAGCTCTATCTCTCAGGCTCAAAAAAATGTACTAATAAGTGAAAAACTCAAGTTTTGTTTTCATTCTGTTTCTAACATCTGATTAATATACAAATTACAATTTAGTAAAGAATGTTGAAAATTTTTACTACTAATAAAGTATTTGTCTAAACCATTATAAGTTTTGAGTTATTAAAGTCCCTACTTATCTCTCTGATGATTTCATGATGTTCATCAAATCAAAGAAAACAGTCTATTTTGCTTTAACTCCCATTTTCTCTCACAAGTCTGATGGGTCCTCCAGCCTAAACTACAGCTATCTCATAGCTTGTGAGAATGAGGCAGCCCCATGGTCTTTGTTCTCTCAAAGGCTTATGGGTTCTACTTATGGATGGGAAACAGCCCCACCTACAGCTCTGGAAATATTGTCATCATACATGAAAAGATAGCTGCCTATCTATGGTTCTGGTTAGTGTTGCCCTAAAATAATACTAAATACACTATCTTTTTAAGTATTATTTTATTGTTTGTAAAAGTGTTTCTAAATTTCTCATTCCCTTTCTCTTACCCAAGGTGTTTGTTCCCCAAACTATGCACAGATTACACAGCAATGGTAACCTAAGAACTGGGGCCATGGGTACGTCTCAGTTAAGGGACAGTGGCCTGTTACTAATGGAAACCAATTGTCTTCCCATGGTGATCCCTGGTATTTCTCATGTCATTTGAATAATGAAGCAACATTTGTTCTCACAAAGTTTAAGTTGTAGAAAATACAAGATTAGCACAGTGGCCTTGGAAGTGTGCTACTTATTTGGCAGTTTTAGTATTTCTTAAAATTACAAAATATTGAATATTTTACCCAAGGAATTGTGCTACTGACCATATATATGTAACAACTTCAGTATCATCATTAACAATTAAGTTAGGTTTATCCTAATTAAAATAAAACAACACAATATTAATAGAATAAAGCAACATACTATTGAAAAAAAATGTTCATTTCTATCAATTTGGCCAAAAACAATTTATAGTGTTTGTTGGCTGAGCTTAAAGGTACATAAGAATCCTAACACCTGGATAGCAAATAAATAATTAGATTCCATAGAAATGACTTTATATTCTGGAAGTATTTTTAAGAGTTCAGGGAAATCCTAAATGCTAAATGGTAAAATCTAATCTCAGATTGTTAACTTCTGTTATTTAAATAGTGCCACAGACCATGCTACATAGTCTGTACACATATGACATTTTTTTAACCTAAGAAAGGAGACAATATTGACTGTCTTTGTATGTTCTACATTACATGACAATTTTAAGCTAAAACCAGTTCTGTCATTTCATATTGCCTAAAGCAAATATAAATCATAATGTTTCTATTTCCCTATTTATTAATTTGGTCCTAAATAAATATTGTTTTTATCCTAAAAGAAATACTTTTTAAAAGTTGTCAAACTCTATTTTTGAAAATCTGTTGTGGTTTCTATGCAGAGAGATTTTATCTTTCCTTGATCTGTTTAAACATAACAGAAAGTTCTTCAAACTCAAAGACCATGGTGTTGGATATACCCAGGCTTTGGTATCTTAATTTGCATACAGTCTTTTTTTTACACCAACTTTTACATTTCTATGGAGTTATTTATGTCACATTGTTTTTAACTCATCAATACCTTAAGAGAGCTGATATTTTGCAATTTTCCTGACCTCTAGTATATATCTATCTATATCTATATCTATATCTATATGTGTGTGTGTGTGTCTTGATTTGGTTCAACATTTGGGATTAGATGCGGATTCAGCTTTCTTGTTTGCAAAGAATTTACATAAGAAATAGTGTCAGTAAAATCAGCATTTCATTCTGTCCCTATGCTATTTTAAAACAAGCTTCTTGCTTGATGGTCCTTACATTAGCAGTTAATTCTGACGTGCTATCCAAATAGTACTGAGAACAACCTTGGGTATTTCACTGCTCCCCAGCCCCTACCCCTACAGCGTTATTCTGCTAGTCTAAGACAAAGGTTTCTAGACTGGGCTTTCACGGATCCTTTTCAATGTGAGGCCTCTGAACAATGAGTATCATTGCTTCTTATACCTCATCAGACTGAAGCAAGGAATTCTAGCTGCAGCAAGTCTAGCCAAAAGCGATGCAAAATGCTAACCAAGCTGAACAACCTCACATCCAAGTCGAACTCTTTGTGCTGAATAAGAACTGGAGAAGAAACTTTGGATAGAAATGCAATAATTGCTGCCAAAAAGACCCAATTAACTATTGTTGCTCTTTGTGTTTGACATCTGGTAAAGGCAGTCTCTGTTTGGTACTTTCAGGGTTGTATTTATTTTGGCTGTACTCCACATTTGCTGTGCCAGAGAAATTTACAGAGTCAGCACAAAGGAAAACTAATTGTGTCATCATATTTTCATTAATAAACAAATCATTTTATATCCGTGATATGATTTATTTGAATTTACCAAATGCATATAACTGTATTGAGAACTCAGATACAGCTTTCTGTAGGGTGGCTTCTCTCCTTGTTTGTTTTGGATTCTTAAGTTATCATAACCTTTAAAGTCACTTCTGCATCTTATTTTCAACATTATGAGCAACTAAATTAGTTATTGCCAGAATTCATGCCAGCTACAGATACTTTAATATTTGAATTTGTTACAGAGCTACTGTTGAACATTCCTTTCCCATGTACTTCTGTGGTCCACTTGTTATTCACAAGAAAAAGTGATTTTCTCCTTCTCTGGTTTGTATCTCCTCTCCTTTACAACCCACATCCGTATGGAAATATTTGTTTAAAAATGTCTGTACTATGGTAGTCATTTTTTATTTGAGATAAATATTTCTTACATTTTTCTGAAAAAAATTTTTTCTAACTTTGGAAGATTGTTGTTTTGAGAAACAACTATGCATGTACATACTGACCTCAAACATACTGTCTTTCAAAGCTGAACTTAGTATTTTGATCCTTCTCTGTTATCTCCTAAATTCTGAGGTGAGGGATGTGCACCACCTGCCTGACTCTTTCTAGATTAATCACAAAGTATGTATTAACTTTAGGTCTTTCTCACAGCTCTTAATATGACTTTTGTTCCTTTTTTTGCTATTTTTTTATTTTTGTTTATTTTTTGAGCATTTCATAATTGAAATTAATGTGTTTTAATCAAATTTAAAATATAAATACAATTCTATTGAATTAACAATTAAAACAGGATTCTAGATGTTTAATTACTTTTCTAATATGTGATAAAGAGTGAAATGTCTTTTACAATATAATTTAAATGTATGTCATTGTGTTTATTTAGTATTATATTGCAAGTTAAAATAGATTTCTGCCAAGGACAATCCTTGGCTAGCAAAGGGGTTCCTGCAGAAGGGAAGTTCGGAGTGGCAAAAAGAAAGACTCAAATCAATCATGGGGTACAGGCTGACAGCCTTGTGTTCTGCTCCAGTCAAAGCTCTTTAGAGATCTCCAGACAGCTTATCCAGATAGCTCAGCTGTAGTAAACCAAACCCAGCCATTTATTTGAATATCAATTCAATTATCTACCTTAGGTTCCATTTTGGTAATCCATGAATCAGCATTTTATGACCTTAACTGTTAGACTCATAAAAAAGAACAAGTAACAAAAGGGGAAAAAAAACTGGCAAATGAATTCAGAGATCTGCTTGCCTTTGTAAGCAAAAATAATAAACTGGGTGGGATCTCACTCTGAGATCACCATTCTACATACTCCTCAGTCTGACCTTGCTCTGTCTCTGGCTGACATTGAACTCAGGAATCTGCCTGCTTTTCAAGCAAAACAATAAACATAATGGGGTGAATGTGGCCAAGAGATAGCCACTCACCAAATCTCTTTATCTCCTTCATTAATATCTTTCTGACAAGCTGTATCATAGTGCACTGTTCTTTTAAGTCCACGAAGTCCCTCATTTAATTAATATTACACCTTATATTTTGCATACTTGAGAAATCATATATATATGTATATACATATATATATATATGTATTTAACTTATATTTAAACTTCTGTTCACACAGTCTTAAGAGATGGCCTAAAGTTTACAGCATTTGCCATTTTTGCTAAGGAAATAGACCCACTCTCATGTGTTGAACTCACACTGTTTTTATTATCACGGTATCATTAATGTTGGCATGTACAACATTCCCTAACACCTTTGGCAGGAGAATGTTTCCTGAAGTAGGAACATATAATAAATTGTGTACATTATTAACAAAGAATCTCTGTGCCCACAGAAACCATCAACACTAGTGGAGGCCCATGCCCTGTTGGCTCTGCCCCAGGGGCAGGAAGGAATCATATAGCATCTCAACCATAGCTATGTAATTCTGGGTAGATTTCTAATTTTAATGCTTTATAATTAATAGTTATTGATATAGTTACTTGGTAGTATTCTTACTACTGGCTATTAAAACTTTCTTAATTCTTATTTAATTATTATTGCATATTTGAAAATCATTATTTTCAGTGTTAAATGCGCTGGTTATGTTTCTAAGGTTTTAAGTATCTGATAATTTTTTACTTTATTATACCATTAGAGTTTTTATTTTAACTTCTTAGAAAATAGGAATTATTGTTTTGAGATTATAATATAATTACATTTATCCATTCCCTAGTCCCCTTCCAAACCTTCCCATATAGTCCTCCCTTATATAGTTCAAATTAAAATTCTTGGTCTCTTTTTCGTTAATTATTGTATGCATATGTATATATGCACGTATATGACTTGTCCAGTCCATATAACCTTACTGGTATGTATATTTTCAGGACTGATTACTTGGCATTGGATCAACTGGTGCAATCTTCCTTTGGGCAAACCTTCTCTCCCACTCCATGTTCCTATCAATTGCTTACAGTTCTTTGTGCAAGGCTGAGTCAGCGTGAGCTTTCCCTGCTCACTGTGTCTTGTTCATTGTGCATCATGCAAGCTTCCAAAAGAGGGAAGCAACCAGCATTCCTACCCAGCTATGATGTTTATGAACCATATCCACAGCCAATATGGCACATAATCCTAAGTGGTGGCATTCATAGCTTGGTGGTTCCCAACAGTTTTGTTTTTTGTTTTTTGTTTTTTGTTTCTTTTTTTTTTTTTCTCCATCTTTATTAAATTGGGTATTTCTAATTTACAGTTCGATTGTTATTCCCTTTCCCAGTTTCCAGGCCAACATCCCTCTAACACCTCCGCCTCCCCTTCTATATGGGTGTTCCTCTTCCCATCCTCCCCCCATTACCACCCTCCCCCCAACAATCCCTTTCCCTGGGGATACAGTCTTGGCAGGACCAAGGGTTTCCCTTTCCACTGGTGCCCTTACTAGGCTATTCATTGCTACCTAGGCAGTTGGAGTCCAGGGTCAGTCCATGCATAGTCTTTGGGTAGTGACTTAGTCCCTGAAAGCTCTGGTTGGTTGGCATTGTTGTTCATATGGGGTCTCAAGCCCCTTCAAGCTCTTTCAGTCCTTTCTCTGATTCCTTCAACGGGGGTCCCATTCTCAGTTCCCAACAGCTTAATAATATTTGAGCTCAACAAGAAGGAACATATGCCCGATACTGGAAATGTACTTAATTACCCAGTGCTAGTAAAGTCACTATTATTGCAGAAGTGTCTCTAACTATCAATTTATTAATCCAGCATATCTCCAATAACAATTTACAGGGATTTATCCTTTTATTGGACATTTTTTATTTACATTTCAAATATTATCCATTCCCAGTTCCCCCTCCAGAAACCCTCTATCCTATTTCCCCTTCCCCTGCTTCTATAAGGGTGCTCCCGCAACCACTTACCCACCACTTCCTCCCTTCCCCGTGCCCTGCAATTCCCCTACTGTGGGGCATTGAACCTTCACAGGACCAAGGTCCTCTTCTCCCATTGATGCCTGATGGGACCATCCTCTGCTACATATGCTGCTGGAGCCATGGGTTGCTCCATGTGTACTCTTTCATTAAATACAGTATTATTTTTTTCAGTTTTAGCAAATATAATTTATTTAATTTATATTTTTAATATATCTTCAAGATTATGGTCAACTTGAAAATATTTAATCATCTAATTATAGTGTCTCTAATTCTTTTTCTCAGAAATTTCTGAATATTTTTGATCTAATATTACTACTTAAGAGTTTAGATTCTCTTAAAATTTTGAAAAGACAGGAAGAGAAGGTAAATAAAGTGAAGAGAACACATCTTAGTTAACTTTTTATTGCTTTGACTAGAAACCAACACAACTTACAAAAGAAGCAGTTTAAGTGGGCTTACAATTTCAGAGGGCTAGAGTCCATTGGCAGAGCAAAGACATGGTAGCAGGAATAACTAAGAGTTCACATCTTTTTCAAGTAAGGAGGCAGAGATTGTCATTTGAAATTTAACCTCCAGTAAGATAACTTCTCTACCAAGCAGACCTCAACATATTCCAATCCTTTAGAAATAGTTGCATCAACTGAAAGCCAAGAATCCAAGTATATGGTCCTTTGTAGAATGGCCTCCATCAGCTCATGTACAATGGCACTGTTAGCTGGTATGCCCATGTTGAAAGAAATGTCTCACCAAGGAAAGCCTTTGAAATTTCAGATGCTCGAGCCAGGCCCAGTGTCACTCTTTCTTCCCGACGTAGACCACTCCGTTACCTACTTCTTCAGCACCGTATCTCCCTGCTGCCGTGCTTCCCATCACGCTGTACAAGGAACTAGACCTCCGAACTGTAAGCCATCTCTGCTTAAACACTTTCTACTATAAGAGTTTCTGTGGTCATGGTGCTTCTTGCCAGCAATAGAAACTTAACTAAGACACAAGGCAACAAAAGTGAGGAGGGAACATGTGTATTTATCAATTCTTTTTTTCCTTTTCAGTGGAGGATATAGAATTATTCTACCCTCTACTGAGAGTGTGGAGGTAAGGAAATAGGTATAGATGAAATCAATTTACGGATTATCCAAAGGGGCCTTGATGGATAGCAAGTCAGCTGCTTAGTTTGACTATTTTATGTACATGTTACAAATGTATTCTTTGCACCATTAACACCATTAATACACAAGATTTACTGATGAATTAAAGAAGTCTTCTGACAGAGATTTATGTTCTAGAACAGTATATCAACATGCCATAACATATCTTCTATCTGAGGCATAGCCTTTCTTTTAATCTCTTAGATTAATATTACAAATCTATTGATTTTGAGGGCACACTAAAAGACTTCACTTTTTAAAAGGGTTTATTTTTATCTGCTATGTGTCATCCAATTTTTAACTTTTATTCTTACAGATCTTTAAGCTACATAATTGCTTAGTCCTTTCTTTGTCAGAAATTTTAGCAGAAATTTTATAGCAAGGAATAAACTAGACAAAGTTATTAAAACTCAATGGAATCTCTGCAGGTAGACATGACAAAGCATTCTTTTTTTTTATTTGATGGCTTTTTACATTTATTAAAATTTGTGTTTATATGTGCATACCGTTCATTTTTTTTTATTAACTTAAGTATTTTTATTTACATTTTAGAATGTTATTCCTTTTCCCAGTTTCGGGCAAACATCCCCCCTAATCCCTCCCCTTCCCTTCTTTATGGGTGTTCCCCTCCCCATCCTTCCCCCCTGGCCGCCTTCCCCCCAACAATCTAGTTCACTGGGGGTTCAGTCTTGGCAGGACCCAGGGCTTCCCCTTCCACTGGTGCTCTTACTAGGATATTCATTGCTACCTATGAGGTCAGAGTCCAGGGTCAGTCCATGGATAGTCTTTAGGTAGTGGCTTGGTCCCTGGAAGCTCTGATTGCTTGGCATTGTTGTTCATATGGGGTGTCAAGCTCCTTCAAGCTCTTCCAGTTCTTTCTCTGATTCCTTCAATGGGGTCCTATTCTCAGTTCAGTGGTTTGCTGCTGGTATTCACCTCTGTATTTGCTGTATTCTGGCTGTGTCTCTCAGGAGCGATCTACATCCAGCTCCTGCTGTACTTCTTTGCTTCATCCATCTTGTCTAATTGGGTGGCTGTATATGTATGGACCACATGTGGGGCAGGCTCTGAATGGGTGTTCCTTTTGTCTCTATTTTAATCTTTGTCTCTCTATTCCCTGCCAAGGGTATTCTTGTTCCCCCTTTAAAGACGGAGTGAAGCCTTCACATTTTGATCATCCGTCTTGAGTTTCATGTGTTCTAGGCATCTAGGGTAATTCAAGCATTTGGGCTAATAGCCACTTATCAGTGAGTGCATACCATGTATGTCTTTCTGTGATTGGGTTAGCTCACTCAGGATGATATTTTCCAGTTCCAACCATTATGACAAAGCATTCTTATGAAACCCTCTATTCTTCGCAAGCACGGTTAAGTTGATAAATACTAGAGGATTAATATTCCGCATATAAGCACACTGATTATTTATATAATTTCTTTGACATACAGCTATTCTTCATCTGTTTTGTTTTTAACATGAATTTATTTTTTCCTCAGACATATTTTTGTTGGAAAATTTTGATCATACAATATATTCTGATCAAAGTTTTCCTTCACTGACGCATCCCAGATCCTTCTCACTTGCCTCCCTACCTAAATTGACATATTTTCATTCACTTTGTCTTCAGAAAGGTAAACAACAACAACAAGAAACAACAACAACAACAACAAAGTCATAATTTTAAAAAGCAAAGAAAAAATGCAAAGAGCCAACACAGCACATAAAAAGGCATCAGATGTCATGCATACAAGCAAAACAATAAACAAAAAAATCTAGGCAAAGCAATCTGAGGCAAAAAGTGTACCCAAATACTGTTGAGTACTTCTGTACATGCAAACTACACTTCAGTGTGGTTAGTATACACTGAGGTTCCATTAGAGAAAAGTGTTTCTTTCCTTTGCACATGGATGCCAATTGCAGAATTGCAGTAGCTTTTTTTTTTTTTTTTGGAGCTGAGGACTGAACCCAGGGCCTTGCGCTTGTTAGGCAAGTTCTCTACCACTAGGCTAAATCCCCAACCCCTGCAGATAGCTTTTCAATTAGGGAGCTAACATGCACCTAAAAGTACTCTAAAAACGGGGACCCTATCTGGACTGAACCTATCCATGCTACCACAGTCTCTGAGTTCATACGTGTATCAGTCTTGTTGGATCTGAAAGACATTGTTTACATGGAATCATCTGTCCACCTTTGCTCCTACAATCTTTCTACTTCTTGTTTCATATAGTTTTCTGGCCCTTGAGAGAATGGATTTGATAAAGACATTCCATTTATGTAAAGTGGAAACTTAAGGAATCTTTGGAAAGTCAGTTGTGGTGGTTAGTGTTTTGCTATGGCAAACATATGAAGGAATGTTTCACTGAAGCAGACACATGTTAAACTATGTTCTGCTAAAGAAAGCACATAAAAGGACACATGATGAAGGAGTCTTCATGAATGGCATGTATGTTTTGGTGTGCCTTACATTGTGCAGTTGACCTCTATTTGTCAGAATAGAATGGCACCAAATAACTTCTAGTGATGTGCTGTGACTTTTTGCTGCTTCTTGGAACTTGGGTGATGGGCAAAATGATGTCAGCTAAGACTGATTCACAAGGAGTTTTGCTAAGATTCATGTGCTGAGACAAGACACTTGGGGAGGTAAGACCTGCAATGTTTAGAGGGAACATAAATGGATTCAATGGACAGTGACTGACTGGGGTTTGGCTGAGGCTGTCTGTAGAACTAGCTGTGCAATGCTTGTTGGTCTCTCATCTTTACTGATCTTTGCTTCACTGAGAAAGGCACAGCCAATAACTTTTCCTGGTGTGACTGATAGTCCTGATATGTGTGTGTGTGTGTGTGTGTGTGTGTGTGTGTGTGTGTGTGTGTGTGTGATTAACAAGTATTGTGTACTTTACTTGTACATGCGTATTTATGTGTCGTCCGTGTATATGTTTAAATGGGTAAGGACATGGATACCCATAGGTTGATATTAGGTGTCTTTAATTGAACCTAGAGATGATAAATTTGGTTTCTGGATGACCAATTTACTTCAATGACCTGTTTGCCATCAATATTATTAGCACCCAGGTTACAATGCATGCTGTCTTACTTGTTTTCTGGGGATCTACATTACAATGTTCCTGCCTGTACAATAAGCATTTTGCCAAATAAGCCTTCTGCCCAGCCCTTATAGCTTGTTTTCCTATCTTATATTTGTGTTATATAGCTTCCCAGCTCACTTTTGGACAAGATATCCTCAGTACTACAAAAGTGCTTATATTTTATGGGTAACAAACAGATGCCTAATTGTACTTAAAACCCACTCAGGAGTAGGGAACTCATGACTGTTACTGTAAACCTAGCCAACTGCAAGTGCTGAAAAGGTTGCAGATCTTAGATGAAACCTTTTATTAAAAATTTTCCTAAATGGTTATAGCTCCTGAATATAATCTAAATACTTTTTCTCATATCTATATACAAATATAGCTTTCACTCCTCATCGAAGAAGCTATTTGCGTACTGTTGGTGGTGTTGGTGGGTTTTTTTTAATACTATATTCATTCATTTATTTTTTTCTCCATCTTTATTAACTCAAGTATTTCTTATTTACATTTTGATTGTTATTCCCTTTCCTGGTTTCCAGGCCAACATCCCTCTAACCCCTCCTCCTCCCCTTCTATATGGGTGTTCCCCTCCCCATCCTCCCCCCATTACCACCCTCCCCCCAACATGTTGGTGGGTTTGTGTGTGTGTGTGTGTTTGTTTGTTTGTTTTTGTTTTGTAGCAGACAAATAATAATACAGAGATTTACATCTAGACATAGCAAAGACTAATCATGATGTGCTCAGTCCTAACGGGTACATCTACAATTTACTCCTACACTAAAGACTTAGGGAACATTAAAAAAGGTAAAGACAGTAGAAATGATTGTATCATAGAATGAGGATGTCTGCTACAATATAGAGTCTTCTAGACAAACAAGGATGCTACACCCATTAAATCTGAACAGTAAGCTTGCCTAACAAAACATGCCTAATGACCATATTAGTTGATATGCCAAGATGGATGAGGTAATGCCATAAGGCTCCACTCTCAGATGAAAAGCTCTAAGTAGATAGAATTAGTTTTCTCCAGTGGTGATCTCTATGAATGATTATACAGCCTTAGTCACATGTAAACATAAGATACATTAAATGGACTCAGTAGGATGCATGCGTTTGTATGGGCAGAGCTTATGTCTGATACTGTAGTCTAGATGAGAGAGTGAGGTTGACTTTGGTGGAGTTGAATAGTGTACTGGCTAATTTTGTATATCAACTTGCCAGAAGTTAGCATTATCATACAGAAAGGAGCCTCAGTTGTGGAAATGCCTCCATGAGATCCAGCGGTAATACATTTTCTCAACTAGTGATCAGGGTGGGAGGACCCAGCCCACTGTGGCTGGTAGTCCTGAGTTCTATAAGGAAGCAAACTAAGCAAGCCAGGGGAAGCAAGCCAGTAAGTAACATCCCACCATGGCCTCTGCATCAGCTCCTGCTTCCTGACCTGCTTGAGTTCCAGTCCTGACTTCCTTTGGTAATGAATAGCAAAGTAGGAGTGTAAGCTGAATGAACCCTTTCCTCCCCAACTTGCTTCCTGGTCATGATGTTTGTGCAGAAATAGGAACTCTGACTAAGACAAATAGGAAAGAGAAATTGTGTAATATAGTATAATAATGTGTAAGTTTCTTAAAAGAATAAAAATATTAATTAATGATATGTTAGTATTTCACAATTGAAATGTTTTTATTTGAAACAGAATTACATCACTTACCTTGGTACTCTCCCTAGAAACCCCATCTCTCAAGTTGAAACCCTCTTTTTCTTTGATTACATTTATATGTTTGTATATGCACATATATGTGTGTATATACAAATCTGAGTTTATTTATTGTTTGTGTTTAAATGGTTTGAAGTCTGACCACTCTGCATTAGACAAACAAGAGGGGTCTCATCTTTGAGAGAAGTTAATTCTCCTTTGCCTAGTAGTTAGTGGTGGTTTGAGTAAGGATGGTCCTTTAAGTTCGTACATTTGAAAGATATATGTGGGTGGATCTGTTTGAAAGACTTAGTAGGTATGGAAATGTGTCAGTTGAGTGGGCTTTGATGTTTAAAAAGTTGAAGGCAAGTCAATTGCTGTCTTTTCCTACTCTATGGGTCCAGATGTAGAACACTCAGCTCCTTCTCTAGTACAGTGTTTGCCTGCATAATGCTATGCTTCCATCAATGTTGATGTGGACTAAACCTCTGAAACTATAGGCAACCTCAATTAAATACTTTTCTCTATAAGAATTATTGTGGTCATGGTGTCCCATCCCAACAATAAAACATTGACTAAGACAATGTTAGTATTTGCTTATAGATTTTTGTCTACAATATTTATCTACCCCCATGTTGTCTTTCCTTAATATGTCAGAAATTTTTAGATTATAAAGGGTACCAATATATGGAGATTTTGTCACAGACAATAAAAAAATATTTAATTTTTTTTATTTTACTCTTAACCCCTTAGATGCAAATGATTTTTTGCAAAGAATTATTTCTCATGACTTTGCTGACTGAACTAACCCACTTCATCTGCCAGTGTGGTTTAAGACTAAAATTTCAGAAAGCACTGTGCAACAAACTTAGTGTTTCACTTACTTGTTCTTCATTTTGTAGGTTACCACCATTAATCCAGGTGGCCATGTTGCCAAAACCAGAACCTGTATTCTGCCCAGCAGAAAACTGATGACCTGCTCTTTGAAGGTGTGTGCATTTTGCTCTGCAACATCAATAGGTTATTGTTTATCAAAAATAGCAACTTCACTCCCTATGGTAGCTTGCTACAAATCACAGAACCCTCTATTCACAGTCTTTCAGCAATTGTTCATTCATTGGCCCTTTTCTAGGGAATTGATTTTTACATTGTCTAGTGATTCATAGCTGAAACCTATGAATGTATGAGCATTAGTGATGCAGAATGAAAATACAGTTGGAAGTGGGTGAATATGGAATGATTCATGTGAGAATCTTGCATACATGCACTTGTTTTATGGTAGCTCTCAAAGCTAGTTTACGTGCTGGGCAGGTGATTCAGTTGTCAAGATACATGCTGAGGAAGCGGGTACGGTTCCCAGGACCAACATGGTAATTGAGGACCATCCAAACTGCAGTTCCATTCTAAAATATAGTTTCAAGAGGTATTCTCTCTGGCCTATTATGAGCAACTAACATCAATGTAGTATACATATATATATATATATTCAAAAATACACTGTTACTTATAAAATAGCTGGGTGTGGTGGAGTATACTTTTAATTCCAGAATTTAGGAAGTGAATCTCTATGAGTTCAAAGTCACTTTACCTGTAAATCAGTCAAGAATACATAGGAAGAACCTGTCTCAATAAATAGATTAATAATAAATAAATAAATAAATAAATGTATATTTTAAAGAAAACCTAATTCAAATGTTAGTCTAATATTACATATATTACTTTTATGAAATAACACCTAAATAGATCAGATTAAAAAATTAAATAAGAAAATGTTTAAGAAAAAGCTTATAGTTTGAATGAATGCAAAATAATACTTAATACTATCAATAATAAAACAGAAAAACAAATGGTAACAAATACAACTAATTTATTTTGAACATTCATTTATTTTGGCCTCTACACCCAACCCATACTATAATTGTGTGGTTTCCAAATGTTCTTAAGTTGGTTAAAACATCATCCTTTTTTCATCCCTCTGAGCACTGTATATTCCATAAGGGTATATATAGTAGGAGTTACGCTATTTTAATTACAATCTATGTAAAAGAGAATGGAATATTTAAATATAGTTTGATTAATACTAGCTATTCCCTACTATCTTGCATTGATCTTTAATAATGGTTATGTAGTCTTTTACTTTTCTTATGGCTTAAATCATAATCAGAACATTAAAAAAACATTGACCATATGACCCTATATTTTTATTTTATTTGGAAAATATAAGCTAAGTAACATCTTAAGATGTAAAAATGAAAAACATGGTTCCATTTTTATTACTCCTTGGTAATTTCAAATAACACTTGCCCTCACAAAATTTGAATTTATTGGGGAAGAAAATGTATATATTCTAACCTTGTATATTATCACATGCAAGGCTTACAAATTAAAAGCAAATAAATTAATGCTTTTCATGTTTGTTATGCTCAATTATGATCAAGACATTTGAAGTATGTTTCTCCTAACTCAGAAATTTGCCCTCTCTTCCAACCTTTCTGTTCCAGACTCCAATACTTTCAAGTCATACATTCACAGCAGTTATTGTCATATAGATTATTCAGTTTAATATAAATATAAGAATTTTGAAAAATTATATATTTCAATCTAAAGTGGTTACTATTTTCTAACTTGCATTCCTGGAGATACAATGAGAACATCAGTCTACATGCCTTCTTGAGTTATTTTTATAAACGTGTTCAATTATTCTGTTATCTTTGAGACTCAATTGATGAAATAGGTTTTGCTATCTTCTCTGTAAAAATATTAAGACAGTTCTCATGCTTTTTAAATGGTCTTAAACATAACATGGATTTAAGAGGCTTGTCTTGGTACTTATTTATGAATGTACGTAAAACAAACTGTTTTGTTCTGAGGAGGGTCTTTCTAAATTTAAAATTTTGAATAATAGGGCAAAACATGGAGATATTTTAAAATTAAACTGTTCAAGTAAAGGTCACTTTGTTACTTAAGAAATCAAGCCCTGCAATGGGTCTCTGTCCAACATACAGCACTTGATCTAGTCATCTGTCAGGCTCATGTTCTCAAAAGCTGGTCACGCACACTGTCATACTCCCCAAAAAATACATATCCATGCACAGTGTTTTGAACTATTTTTATAAATTATTAACCAGACACCAAGCTTCCCTCTTCTTATAACCTGGCTTTTGTTAATTTCAAGACTGCTAGAGTCTTTCCTACTCAGCGTAGAATTCATATATTTGTACTTCTGTATAAATTTATTCTTCCCTATCATGTACTATTTAAAAGAATTTTTAAAGTAATTTAATCATAAAGCTTGACATTTTATTTGCTTCACATTCCCACTTTTAAGTGCCCTCCTTGTATCTTGACAATAGCTCTGATAGAGCAGTGTCATGTGGCATATTGTAATTTACTTGTTAATAGTCACTAGCTACATGCATTTGCCTTAAACCTTAACTCTCTGAAACCTATTTTCTTTGAAGTCATGTTAACATTTAATTAAAAAACCCCTAACTATTTTTCTTAGAAGATAGGAACATCAACGTCTTACTTTTCATTGTCTTGAAGAAATCAAAATATTCTATTAGACGAACTGTATTTCTAATAACTAAACTTGTTTTTAGTCATAGTTTTAGATTTGGTCAAGAATGAAGTTTTCATGTATTTTAACGAATCCTATTACCTTAATTCTTAATTTCCATTCTTAGTATCACATTTCCATGGATAACAAAACAAAAAGAAATGTATTATTTTTTACAATCTTAGTTTGTAACGGACAAAATAGCATTAGTTTGTGTGTGTGAAACTATCCCCATATGCTTTTCTTGCAAATCTGCTCCTAGGAACTTGTTCAGAAGATGACCCCTCAGCACACAGTATATGAACACCAAATACTCCCACAAATATTCAGTTAATATTGAGCACTAACTACGTATTAAGCATGCTCGAAGTCAAATAAAAGAGCATTGAAAACATAAACATCTGTTCAAAGCGATTAAATAACTAGGTAAATATGGTTTACTTTGAAAATAATCTTCCTAACGTGTATGCCAATGTCTTTTCTGTAACACCAGTCAAGAGAATCCTTTTGATCTATTGACACAAAGGTTTGTGGGTGATCAGCACATCACTAATGTAGTAGTAATGCTTCCTGCATTAACATATTTTACAGTTTGGAATTGGTGTCCTATGGCAGTATGTTCATACAGCAACTGTCCATCCTCTGAGGTATAGCCATTTTTAATCTGATATGTTTTTATTGTATTTATAAGACATTGTCCTCCTTGCTGACATTTTTTCAGCAACCTATTTATTCATATTGCTGAAGATAGTAAACTGATACTTTTTATGCTTTAAAAGTAAAAATTATTTCTTTACAGGTATTTGACTTAAGCAAATAACCTTTACGAATGTTTATCCTTTCTATTTTTTATTCATATTATACTTTATTCTTTCTCATGAAGAACATTTAAAATAGCAAAAGCATCTTACTAGTGACCTCTGGCCCACGTCTCATTTATATTAGACTTAATGGTTAATGCATGACCATTTGCTCTCGGTTGACCTTCTTAACACTAGCAGGACTATTTCCGCTGCTTTCAGCAACTTTCTTTCATTACTCTCTTTGAAAGACAACAATGAAAATGCATCTATACGTTACAAAGTTAATGAGCCAGTTTAAGGGCATAAAGAAAGAAGACAATATTTTGCTCTTACTAGAGTGTGAGTCCAGACACCCAATTGCTTTCCTGTATATTTTCTCAAAACCATGTTTTTCTGAATCTGAATCTCGGTATATTGCTTTCAACCATTTCTCTTTGCTTTGCTCTGTAGTGTTGCATATAATGAAAATTCAGAAGTTTTTCAGGTTTTGCTTATCATTGACTACTTTCCTGTTTATTATTGACACCTTTGGAGTCCTCTTCTTCACCCTATTTTCCTACCACTACATAAAGAATATACTTTGTAGGGCTGGGGAGATGGTTCAGTGGTTAAGAGCACTGACTGCTCTTCCAGAAGTCCTGAGTTCAATTCCCAGCAACCACATGGTGACTCACAACCATCTGTCATGAGATCTGATGCTCTTTTTTGGTGTGTCTGAAGACAGGTATGTAGTACTTATATACATAAAACAAATAAATAAATCTTTCTTAAAAAAAAAAAAGAATGTACTTTGTTTTCTCTTTTGAAAAACTGTTAATGGAACCTAGGGGTTTACCGATGGTAGGCAACTAATAGAGCTCCTCCATTGTTAGGGTTGCCAAGACTAGCACTGTGACTTTGGACAAAATAGTCCAGTACAACACAACTGGGCATAATTTTCACTCTGAACTTCTGGTATTTGCCAGCATTTAATACTTATCTCAGAGTTCTTTATACATTCACTGAATAGAAAGTTTGAAATCCACAAAGCACTAATTTTAGTGCTTGTTTCATATATTAAAAATATTTAGAACAAAACTTTGATCTGTTTACTAAGCCAATGACATATGTGTAATTGAAAAGCAAATCAATTTTTAAAATCATAAACATAGTATATTACTTTATATGGAGAAGGGAAAATACATAAGGAAATGTATCCAAGCTTGCAGATTATAGTAGGGAAGCATTTACTGAAGTTTAAATTCTTCACTTACCAAAGAAAAATTGCACCAGATGGAATTAAACACACAGGGGAGACTTTATTTAAGATGCCTGCAAGAGAGTAGAGAGACAGAATTTAATTCCATTGCAACAAATGACATAAGGGTTTTAGCCCTAGGATGAGCTAATGGAAAGCTACCAGGAAACAATAGGAATGAGTATACCCAGTGTATGGAGACTATGAGGTTTTACTAATTGTGCCTAACATTTTACATTGGCTGGAAATTTGTAACACAGTCTCTACAGATGACTGCATTTCAACAAAATGGCCCCTATGTCCTAGAAAAAGACATTTTGGAATTATAAGCTTGGCTCAAGACTGTGAGATTTATATCTTGAAATGCAGAGGAAGAATTTGAAATTGCAAGGTTTATAAGGTATATCTTCAAAGAAAAGAGTGTTGGGACCTATGCCCTGGAAGGAATCACCCTGGGGTGTAGTAAATCTGCAGGGAGATGAAAGAGTATGATCATAGTGTACATAGAAATACTGAAAATTAATTTCTGAAAAGATATAATTTACCTTAATTCCTATACTATTAAGCTCACAGTGTACCAGCCCATCCCCATGGCTTTAGCATTAGCCTACATATATTATATATCTAGCCTTAGCTCAGCTAGATGTTAGAATTTGAAATATACATGGTGCCTTAGGGTTTTACTGCTGTGAAGTAATACCACGACCAAAGCAAGTCTTATAAAAGACAATATTTAATTGGGGCTGGCTTACAAGTTCGTAAGTTCTGTCCATTAACACCAAGGCAGAAACATGGCACCATCCAGGCAGACAGGGTACAGGAGGAGCTGAGCAGTCTACATCTTCATCTGAAGGCTACTAACAGAATACTGATTCCAGGCAGCTATGATGACAGTTATAAAGCCCACACCCACAGTGACACACCTACTCCAACAAGGCCACACCCACCCCAACAGGCCAACACCTTCTAATAATGCCTCTCCCTAGGCCGAGCATATACAAACCATTATGCATGGGTTCTTCTACTTAATCTAGTCTGTTACACAAAATGTCACTGAGCAACTCTTCTGAATTTGGAGAATATAATTGCATTTTTGTTTCATATTAATCCAACTGTCAACTGAGCAAAAGCAAACATATTGTTTTGAAGATCTGTGGCAAGCATTTCAAGTTGCAATCTGTAACATTACATAATTTTCCAATAATTCAAAAGCTGAGAATAGACCAGGAAATGTTATCCCCAAGCTATTTATGTCTTTGGCAAAGAAAGTTCATTTAATACAATTACCTATTCTCTACATTTTTACATGGAAAATGATGTCAGTTTCTAAAGTAATGTCTCTAGGCAGTAAATTTTAAATTACATCAAGAGGCTCATTTTGGGAGCTTAGAGAACACTGTTGAGATCAGTATTAAGCTCTGGGCTACCAGCCATAACTACATATCAGTCCTTAGTTCTAAAAGTAAGATAAGTATGTATATATACATACATACATGGTCTATGAGATAGATTCCTTGAGAGACTCAGGCAATGCTAAAATCCTTCTTCCAGAGTACCAAGTTTAGGAGTTTTACATCTAAACAACTGGTTTTATAAGAGAGAATGTTATGATATTTTACTATAAAGATATCAAAATCATTTTAAAAAAAATCACTCTAGTAAGAACATGTAGATATAAGTATGCAATGCTTTAATCTGTAATAATTCTCTAAAGTAATGTTTTATAAAGCTGACATTAATTGTGTTTCTTTGGCTTATAGAGTAGAGATCTAGCTGAAAATAATTTAACAGAAAAATTTTTAAATTTTGACAGGCAAATACTGTAGATACTTTTGTGGACACATATGACATATGTTTGTGTGTGTTTGTGTGCATGTGTGAGTGTTAATGAAGTGGATGCCAGAAGTACAAATTATGTCTTCCTCCTTCAGTCTTAGTTTTTGAGACAGGTTCTGTCACTGAACACAAAGCTTACTCATTTGGGTAAGTTTGCCATGCCAAGGATGTGTCTTTCTCTTCATCTTTTATATTTAGAGTAAAGATGTATCCTGTCTTGCTTAGTTTTTGTTTCCATGCTAGGGATAAAAAAATCAAATCCCTCAGTTCTTCCTACAAGTATTGTACCAACTAAGCTACTTCTCTAGCCTCACCAATCTAATATTGACTCAACCATGGTGAAGTGAAGCATATGTTTATGCATGTATATAAGAGCATAGATAAAATTTAGGAAGCAGAAATATTACAAATGATTTATAGTTCATGGAGATGAAACTTTACTCTCCTGTACTCTAGAAGGATAGTTTACTACTTATACTAGGAATATAAGTTATTAACATTTCTTCTCTAGGTGACTATAAGAATGACCATAGAGTTTTCATCTCCTGTTGCCAGAATTTCTATTCCTTTACTACTGAAACAGACTAAATTATTTATATCTCCCTGCAATCTCCTGGACAAGAATGGAGCATTGTAAAATATTGTAAAAATAACCCAAAATTTAGGATAGACAATTACTGACAGAACTCATTTTAATGCCTATTATCCTGTTACCTTATCACTACTTATCTCCCTCATTGTTAGTGTCTAGATAATGTTGTCTGGCAGTTGGTCAGGGGACTTTAGGACAAGGAATCAATTTTTCTGCAGCTAACTTGTACTGATTCTTGATGTGATGGCAGATGCATGTAGAAGGTAAATTTCTTGAAGATGATGGACTACAACCACATGTGCTTGTCATTGAGACACAAATTCTGCTTCAGAAAATTTTTCTAGCTACATCTGTTTCAAACACTATCCCTGAAGTTTTGTGACAACATCTAGTGACAAACATACCTGCCTAGGCAAGGGAGAGCATTTCCCTTTGTGGTCCATTAGAAGGACTATGACTAGTATCAACCTGATCATTAGTTTCCATAAAAGGGTATATCTTGAGTAGAACAATTACCTTGTGATATAGCTCTACAGATCCAAACCGTTTGGGTCATTTACGGATCATCCCCTTTGTATTGTCCCTCTGAAGTTTGAGAACTAATCTATTTAAACTGCTTCTCTAGAGGAATTTTTTTTCTCAACTTTTCATCATTAACATTAGTATTTTTTTCTCAACAACTTCTCATCATTAACATTCGTAGAGAAAGTTTATAAAGAAATGTGAAGCAGAAATGGTGATAGAAGCTTTAGATTAGAAATGGTGGTGAACTGGAAAAAATTTCCTGAACAAAACACCAATGGCTTATGCTCTAAAATCAAGAATCGACAAATGGGATCTCATAAAACTACAAAGCTTCTGTAAGGCAAAGGACACTGTGGTCAGGACAAACGGCAACCAACAGATTGGGAAAAGATCTTTACCAATCCTACAACAGATAGAGGCCTTATATCCAAAATATACAAAGAACTCAAAAAGTTAGACCCAGGGAGACAAATAACCTATTAAAAATGGGGTTCAGAGCTAAACAAAGAATTCACAGCTGAGGAATGCCGAATGGCTGAGAAACACCTAAAGAAATGTTCAACATCTTTAGTCATCAGGGAAATGCAAATCAAAACAACCCTGAGATTTCACCTCACACCAGTGAGAATGGCTAAGATCAAAAACTCAGGTGACAGCAAATGCTGGCGAGGATGCGGAGAAAGAGGAACACTCCTCCATTGTTGGTGGGGTTGCAGACTGGTACAACCATTCTGGAAATCAGTCTGGAGATTTCTCAGAAAATTGGACATTGAACTGCCTGAGGATCCAGCTATACCTCTCTTGGGCATATACCCAAAAGATGCCCCAACATATAAAAAAAAAAGACACGTGCTCCACTATGTTCATCGTAGCCTTATTTATAATAGCCAGAAGCTGGAAAAAACCCAGATGCCCTTCAACAGAGGAATGGATACAGAAAATGTGGTACATCTACACAATGGAATATTACTCAGCTATCAAAAACAACGACTTTATGAAATTCGTAGGCAAATGGTTGGAACTGGAAAATATCATTCTGAGTGAGCTAACCCAATCACAGAAAGACATACATGGTATGCACTCACTGATAAGTGGCTATTAGCCCAAATGCTTGAATTACCCTAGTGGCCTAGAAAAAATGAAACTCAAGACGGATGATCAAAATGTGAAGGCTTCACTCCTTCTTTAAAAGGGGAACAAGAATACCCTTGGCAGGGAAGAGAGAGGCAAAGATTAAAACAGAGACTGAAGGAACACCCATTCAGAGCCTGCCCCACATGTGGCCCATACATATAGAGCCACCCAATTAGACAAGATGGATGAAGCAAAGAAGTGCAGACCGACAGGAGCCGGATGTAGATCGAACCTGAGAGACACAGCCAGAATACAGCAAATACAGAGGCGAATGCCAGCAGCAAACCACTGAACTGAGAACGGGACCCCCGTTGAAGGAATCAGAGAATGAACTGGAAGAGCTTGAAGGGGCTTGAGACTCCATATGTACAACAATGCCAAGCAACCAGAGCTTCCAGGGACTAAGCCACTACCTAAAGACTATACATGGACTGACCCTGGACTCTGACCTCATAGGTAGCAATGAATATCCTAGTAAGAGCACCAGTGGAAGGAGAAGCCCTGGGTCCTGCTAAGACTGAACCCCCAGTGAACTAGACTGTCGGGAGGGGGCAATGGGGGGGAGGGGGGGGGAACACCCATAAGGAAGGGGGGAGGGAAGGGATGTTTGCCAAATGTACATAAGAAATACTCAAGTTAATAAAAAAAATACAAAAAAAAAAAAAAAAAAAAAAAAAAAAAAAGAAAATGGTGGTGAAAGGGGGCAGCAGCTAAAATCCTATTAAGTGTAGCTAAGTATAGCAATAACAGTGCTAACAATAACTGCGACAGCAACATGGCAGATAAGAGTTACAGTTAGGAGTAATACACAAAAATGATGGAGGGCAGAGAAAAGAAACTATACTGCCTTTGATCTAGAAAAGACTTAAGATCCAAGGATCTAATGTACACCTGATACCTAGGGGTTAAAATAGCACCATTGTCAGAGAGTACAAGGATCCTGAAATACTTGATCTGTGATCTGCGACACTTGCTACAGTAGGAATTGATGGTCTCAGGGAAGCTTACCCAGAAGTTTTAACACAGGCAGAAATTGATTAGCTTTGCCTTTCCCATTTGCTGGAAAATGATAATTACAGCTCAGTTGCGGCTAGACCTTGATGGTTAAAATCCAGAGCAATAAGCCTTCAAGGTAAATACTTTGAGCCATATGATGCTGGTTTCCAATGCAGCTCTAGGCCTTGAGCTTACAAATAGGAGAAACTGGCTTTGCTGATCCAATCCTTAATCTTCTCATTGATTCATAATTGTTGGCAAGGTAGAATAACAGTTACTCAGACAAGTAATAGTCACACCTGTACGTTTACCTATATCAAGAAATGTTTTGCCACCATGTAAAATATGTTATTAACATGTAAAGCATATTGTCTTTGTCATCCCTGACCCTTCTGCCAGGGCAGATCATCAGTATGCTGAACCTTCAAGACCCCACATTCTAAAGGCCTACCAGGAGATCTGCTGCACCCAGGGTAATAGGTGAGGGACTCTCTCAATTTACCACAGGAGCTGGGACCCCTAATGAACCCAGCAGTCACAGGTTGCATCCCCTCTGCTCAAACTTCATCTCCTTCTGGCCTGTGCCTTCTGCCTGGCATATCTTCAGCTTGTATGCCCCTGTGAAGATCCCATAGACTGAAAGCCTCCCAGAAAACTACTGCACACAGGGAAACAGACTCCACAGTTTGAAAGCCTCCTAGGAGATCTGCTGCAACCAGGACAATAGATCATAGACGTGTATGTCCCTCTGAAGACCCCATAGTCTGAAGGCCTTCTAGGAGATCTGCTGTAGCCAGGGTCATAAGTCTCCCAGAAGACCTGCAGCAATCTAGTGACAAAGAAACCAGACTCCAGACAAAAATACCCAGGCCAGTTAACAAAAGAGATTACCAGATGGTGAAAGGCAAGTGAAAGACCATAAGCAACAGAAGCAAATATACTTTGGCACCATCAGAACCAAGTTCTCCTGCCATATCAAGCCCGTATACCTCTGAAAACCATGATGCTGACCTTAAATTCTATCTCATGACTATAATAGAATCCTTTAAGGAGGATGTGAATAACCAAGAGCAAAACAGTAAAAGATAGGTAAATAAGTAGAAACTCTTACAGAGGAAACAATAAAATCCTTTAAAGAAATATAGGAAAACACAATCAGATGGTACAGATATTGAACAAATTGGTCAAAGACTTAAACATCTGAAAATAGAAACAATAAAGAAATCACAAATGGAGACAACCGTGGAAATGGAAAAACTAAGAAGGAGATCAAGAGCTACAGATACAAACACCACCAACAGAATACAAGAGATAGAAGAGCGAATCTCAGCTGTAAAAGATACTTTAGTAGATATTGATGCAATGGGCAAAGAAATAGAAAACATAAAAAAACCATATAACCCAAAACATTCAGGAAATCTAGGACACCATGAAAAGAACAGACCTAAGAATAATAGGAATAAAAGAGATAGAAGATTCCCAACTCAAAGGACCACACATAGGCCCAACAAAGGAAAAGAACTTCAGATCAACTTCTCTTATGAATATTGATGCAAAATACTCAATAAAGTTCTCACACACCAAATCCAAGAACAAAATGATCCTTCACCATGATCAAGTAGGCTTCCTTCCAGGGATACTGGTTCAATATATATAAATCCATCAAATTAGTCCACTCTATAAACAAACTCAATGAAAAAAATCACATGATCATCTCATTAGATGCTGAAAAAGCATTTGATGAAATATAATACCCTTTTACATTATAAGTTTTGCAGAGATCAGGAATTTAAGGCCATTGGTAAACATAATAAAAGCATTATACAACTAATGAACAAATATCAAAATAAGTGGAGAGAATCTTCAAGCAACCTTACTATAATTATGGACTAGACAAGGCTACCCACTCTATCCTTATCTATTTAATATAGTACTAAAAGTTCTAGCTAGAGCAATGAGACAAGAAAAGGATGCAGGAGGATACAATTTCTCAAAAGAAGAAGTCAAGATATAACTATTTGCAGATGATATGATCGTATATATTAGCAAGCCTAAAAATTCTAACAGGAAACTTCTACAGCTGATAAACAACTTCCGCAAAGTGGCTGAATATAAAATTAACTCAAATAAATCAATACCCTTCCTTCTCACAAGTGATAAATGGGCTCAGAAAGAAATAGGGAAACACCACCCTTCATAAGAGTCACAAATATTGAAAAATATTTTAGGTCAACTTTAATCAAACAAATGAAAGGTCTTTATGAACAAGAACTTCAAGTCTCTCAAGAAAGAAATCCAAAAAACCCTCAGAAAATGGGGAAATCTTCCATGCTCAAGAAATCATAGGATAAAAATAATAAAAATGGCTATCCTACCAAAAGCAATGTACAGATTTAATGCAATCCCATCAAAATTTAAGAATTCACATACATGGAAAGAGCAATTCTCTAGTTCATATGTAAAAACAGCAAAAACAACAAAACAAACTAACAAAAACAGGATATGCAAATCAATTTTTAAGACTATAAAAAAGAAAAAAGAAAAAAAAACTTCTGTGGGAAATCACCATCCTTGACTTCAAGTTGGACCACAGATCTATAGTGAGAAAACTGTATGTTATTGGTAGAGAGAAAGACCAAGATCAATGGAATAGAATTGAAGACCCAGAAATAAAACCACACACTTATGGACACTTGATCTTTGAGAAAGAAGCCAAAACTATACACTGAGGGGGAAGAAAGCATCTTCAGTAAATGGTGCTGATGTAACTGACTGTCTCTATGTAGGAAAATGAAAATTGATCTAAATTTGTCACTTTGCATAAAGCTCAAGTCCAAGTGGATCAAGGATATCAACATAATATCAGAGACACTGAATCTAATGGAAGAGGAACTGCAAGCAAGCCTCAGGACAAATCAGCAACCTAAAGATTGGAAAAATCTTCATTAATACTACATCAAATAGAGCTCTAATATTTAAAATATATAAGCTATCTTCCAAAAAATTCCAATAAAAATGGTATATAGAGTAAAACAGATAATTTACAAGAGAGGAATCTCAAGAGGCCAAGAAGCACTTAAATAATGTTCAAAGTGGAAATCAAAATGACCCTGAGATTCCACCTTACATTAACCACAATGACTAAGATCAAAAACTCAAGTGACAGCCCATGTTGGAGAGGATGTGGAGAAAGAATAACACTCTTCCCTTGCTGGTGGTTTTGAAACCTGGTAAAAACACTCTGGAAATCAAACTCAGAAAATTAGAAATAGATCTACCTGAGGACCCAGCTATACCACTCTCAGGCATATACACAGATGTTGCCTCACCATATCACAGGGGCACCTGCTTCACTATGTTTATAGAGGTCTTACCTGTAATTGCCAGTAGCTAGAAACAACCCAGACATTCCACAATGAAAGAAGAGATACAGAAAACGTGGTTTATTTACAAAATTGAACACTAGCTATTACAAATGAGAATACCATGAGTTTTACAGTCAAATGGATAGAACTAGAAATTATTTTCCTAAGTGAGGTAAGTCAGACCCAAAAGGACGTGCATAGTATGTACTCACTAATAATTGGATATTAGTCAAAAAGTACACAATACCCAGATACAATCTACAGAACTCAAGTAGGTTATCAAGCAAAGGATCCAAGTGAGGATGCCTCAATCCCACTAAGGAGGGAAAAGAATGCAACCACCACAAGGGACAGAAGGAGGGAGGGACTTGGGTGGGAGACTAGAGGAAGAAGGAAAAGGGGGACATGATCAGGTATGGGGGTGGGGCATGACAGAATCACTAAAGGCTAGCAGAAGTAATGGAAATATGCAACCTTGGGGGGCGGGAGGTAGGGGAAGGACACTGGAAAATGTACAAGACCTGGAAAGTGAAAGACTCTCAGAACTCAAAGGGAGGGACCTTAGATGACATATTCAACAGTGGGGAGAGGGAACTTGTAGAGTCCACCTCTACTAAAAAGGTAGGGAATCGAGTGGAGGGGTGGGGTTGCCATCCCACAGTCAAAAATTCTGACCCAGAATTATTTCTTCATAAAAAAACTGCAGGAACAAAAATGGAGAAGAGAATGAGGGAAAGTCAGTTCAGTGACTGGCCCAACAAGCATCTGACTGAGACAGACGCAGTTGCTCACACCCAATCATTGGACTGAAGTTGGGTCCCCTGTGGTTGAATTAGGAAAGAATAGAAGAAATTGAGAAGGGTGACGCCATAGGAAAACAAGCAGTCTCAACTAACCTGGACCTCTGAGATATCTCAGACACTGAGCCACCAACCAGGTAGCATGAACATATACAGCAGAGGACCTGGTCTGGTCTGAGCACAAGAAGATTTTTCTAACCCTGAGACACTTGTGGTCCCATGGAGTGGGGAAGACTGGTGGCAGTTTGGGGGTAGGGACATCCTACTGGAAATACTGGAGGGGAAGTATGTGATGAGGAACTGTGAGAGGGAGGACCAGGAGGTAGGTAATGACTGGACTGTAAAAAATAAAAAAAATAACAAAAATTAGAAGAAATACCTACCATCTCCACAGGAAAATATAGAGAAAACTGATTTATTTATATCTGATTGTGTGTGTGTGTGTGTGTGTATGTGAGAGAGAGAGAGAGAGAGAGACTGTATTTCTCTGTGTGTCTCTCTCTTTGTGTGTATGTGTGTGTGTGTGCGCATATGTGTGTGTAACTTTCCTTATTGCTATAACCAAATACCTGCCCATCAAGGCAACAGCAGTAGACAGCAAGGATGTATCATTTTGTCTATCCCAAGAATAGGAAACAGAATGAAGACAGGAAGTAGAGTCAGGCGACCAACATTTAATGCCTATTCTGAAAAACATTCCTCCTCCTGTGTGGATGTACAGCCTAAAAGTACTCCAACTTCCCAAAACCAATATACTAGAAAGTGACCAAATTTTCCAACACATGCCTCTATGGGGCTATTTTCTGTTCGATATGAATAATATGAACAATGAATGGGAGGCTGAGAATACCCTAGAAGAATTCACTTTAGAGTGCAAATAACTTAGAAAAGTTGACATAAAGATAACTAACTTGAAGAGCACACTTAATGATAAACATTGGACATCTGGGAAGATGATAGAATTTTATGGACTGGAAAAAGTTCAATCTAGAGAATTTCCAGCAGATAAAATAACTTATATAACACTCTGGATGTTCAAAGTAAAAGCTTACTGTTCTAAGCCTCAGTTACTTCCCCCCCTATTTTTCCCAATACTCCTTCTTTTTATTTAATTTTTTTCATACCCCTCCTTGTCCACTCTCCGAATGTTCCACATCCCATAACTCCTCCCTGCCCTCCTATCTCTACGAGGATGTACCCACAATCCACTCACTACCACCAGACCTGGAAACTCCCTGGGGCCTCCAGTCTCTTGAGTGTTGGGTCATCTTCTCTGACTGAAACCAGACCTGGCAGTTCTTTGCTATATATATGTTGGGGGTGTCATATCAGCTGGTATATCCTACCTGGTTGGTGATCCAGTGTCTGAGAGAACTCAGGGTTCCAGGCTAATTGAGACTGCTGGTCCTCTTACAAGGTCACCTTTTTCCTCAGCTTCTTCCAGCTTTCTCCCAATTCAAGCACAGGGGTCAGCCGCTTCAGTCCATTGATTGGGTGCATATATCTGCATCTGACTCTTTCAGCTGCTTATTGGGTCTTTCAGGGGCAGTCATGATAGGTCCCTTATTGTGAGTGCTCCATAGTCTCAGTAATGGTGTCAGGCTTTGGGGCCTCCCCTTGAGCTGGGTCCCACTTTGGGCCTGTTGCTGGATCTTCATTTTCTCAGGCTTTTCTTCATTTTCATCCCTGCAGTTCTTTCAGACAGGAGCAATTATGGGGCCGAGTTTTGTCTTTAGGATGGAAATCCCATCACTCACTCAATGCTCTGTCTTCCTGCTAGAACAGGGCTCAACTTGTTCTCTCTACCCACTTTAGGGCATATTATCTAAGGCCCCTCCCTCTCTGAATCTTGAAAGTGTCTCACGTCCCAGGTCTCTGGAACATTCTGGAAAGTACCCCCCAACCTCCTACCTCCGATGTTGCCTGTTTCCATTCTTTCTGCTGGTCTCAGGGCTTCAGTCCTTTCCCCTCACCCAATACAAGATCATGTTCTCCTCTTCCCTCCCACTGACCCTTTTGACTCCCAGGCGTCTCCCTCTCTTCCCCCTTGTGATAGCTTTCTTCTCTCTCCCAAGTAGACCTGAGGCATCCTCACTTGGGCCCTCAGCTTGTTGACCTTTCTGAGTTTTGTGGACTGTATCTTGGGTATTATGTACCTTTTCTTTTTGACTGATATCTACTTCTCAGTAGTGAGTACACACTATTCATGGTTTTGTGGTCTAAGTTACCTCACTTAGGGTGATATTTTCCAATTCTATCAATTTGCCTGCAAAACTCAGAATGTCCTTGTTCTTAATAGCTGAGTATTCCATTGAGTAAATGAACCACATTTTCTGTATACACAGTTATTTCTTACGAATACTATGAATATTTGATGACACAGAATTTAGACAACTGGAGATCACAGGCTGATGATGAAACTTGTAAGGCATCGTAAGAATTTTGGATCTTTTAAAATAAAAAGGGTCTAATTATTGAATGATGTGAATATCAGGTTAAAATTAAACATCTACAAGAGAACAGCTAAATCTTTAGAACACTGATCAACTAAATGTTTACTGTATGCTCCTGTTTCATAGATACTGTAATTAACTGTGGTAGGCTGAACAATGGAGTCTTGGAAACAATTAATCTTCATCCATGTACTTGCTATGCCTGCCAATTAAAAGGTCTTGCATATGTTGCTAAATATTTTATAGTTAGGAATGGCTCTGGATGTGCTTTCTTGGCCAGAATGTGAGGTATCTTCCAGCAGGAAGGCAAATAGATCAAAGTGGCAAAAGCAGAGCTGTGCTGAGAGAATACTTGTGAGATGGCTGCAGTATGAATCAGGAAAGGAGTGGGCTTAAAGCTGAGAAAAGAGAAATAAATCAACTGTACTCTGAAATTTGTAAAAGAAAAGCTCGTATTTTAGACTCGTTAGATTCTTGTCTTCTAGGACATCCCAACAGTATACTGACCTTGTTTAAACTCTTTGAATTTTTATTTGTTTGTTATAACACCATAACAACAAACATCAGCTAAATAGTTTCACCAGTAATTGATAAACTTAGATCTTGAAATAATTTTTTTTTAGCACGACAGATCCTTCTCTTGATCCTTTTGTCAATTAGTTAGATTACAATAGGTTACTGATACAGCATAATATCTAACGTTCACACAACTATAAAATGTTTGAGTGTATGAATAATTAATTAGGAAGACATCATTATATTGTAGCAAATGGCAGGCTTTTAAACTGTACTATATATTAAATAACTATTATAATTATACCCAATTTAAAGTGATTAAATAAACTATTATTTGCAAAAAAAAGAAAGAAAGAAAAAGAAAAACCTCCTTCTAGATTGTGTAAGGGTTCTGAATTTGTCTACATCTTAAAATACATAATTATATATGCACAAAAGCACTGGAAGCCAGAAGCTACTGAGACTGTGAATCAACCAGTTTGCATTTCAGATAACAGATTGTGAAACCATGGATAGAATCACAAGTTTTCTGAAGTAATTTTATTCCTAGTATACAGTCCCTTAAAGGGAAACAAATAATGTAAAAAACACTACATTGAATTGAACTATTGAAGAAATAATGAAACAAAGGTAACTTTATGTTATCAAAATATATATTCTATTACATGCTAAAAATAATTTTGTAGAGCACAGAAGCATTAAAACCAATTTCTTAAGTATTAAAGCCACATCCTAAAATATACAATATAATTTATGGTCATATGACTACAACAACAGGACAATCATTATGTGGAATTACTAGCATTCAAGAGGCTATTTATATATTAAAGAAGGTGACTTACATGTCAGGTGTGGCTGTTATAACAGTAGAAATAGAAAGTACTGTGATCCTCCAAAGTATAAGCCTTGATGTGAACTTAAAATGGTTTTACAAGAAAAGCCCTGTTCTAAATATTAAAGTCTTAAATATCACCTAATTTGGAAAATACTTTTACAGACAGAATCAAGTCACAAATTTTGAGATAAGAAATTTATCCTGTATTATGTATGCTTCTTCTAAATTGTGTTCATAAATACATAAATCTGTCTTTATGAGTGAAAAAAAAAAACTAGTTACTCTGTGCCCCAAAATGTATTAATGTTTAGATGGGTAATTAATGGGTAGATGGTAATTAATATGTAGCATGTAAATTTCTGTATATAAATTATTGCAATTCACAATATCAATTTTAAAGGTTGAGATAAGAAATAAACATTGTACTTCTGAATAATGAAATGCAGTAAAGTAAACTTTCCCACCTTTCTGATATACAATAATGTGAATTTAAACACATGATATTTTTATAAGATTGGCTACTTCCTATGCATAATAAACCCACTCTTTAATTAAAAATATTTCATGAAACACTGAAGACCATTAATTCATATATTTATAAGAGATCAAATTAGAAACTACTATATGTCATTTTCCCTAGGACTGGAGAGATGCCTCTGCAGTTAAGAGCAATTGCTTCTCCTGAAAAGAGCTCTGTTCTACTCCCAACACTCGCACGGCAACTCACAATTGTCGCTAACTTCAGTTTGAAGAGATCTGATTCCTCTTGTGGTATCTAGAAACACTGCACACACACAATGCACAGATATGTGTGTGGGCAAAAAACACCAAAATACAAAAAATAAATGGAAAGTAAAGTTTGTTAATCAAAGAAACAATGAACTGTGATATATTTGTTTTCCCAATGTGAGTGTGTGTGTGTGTGTATGTGTGTGTGTATACACATATATACATATATTGTATGTGTGTTTATGTGTGCGTGCATGTGTGTGGGGGGTATGTTTGTGTGTGCATATATACATACACACAATTATGGATAACTACATCATGAGTGAATCATAGGTACACTGAGTAAAAAATTGCCTGTGAACAAAGGCACATGAAATATATACTTTTTATACAACTTTAAAACAGGACTTGAAGAGAACAATGAACATTGTAATAGAAAAACACCTTTCCCATATGTTAATGAAATTATTAAAGTACAACATTCTGTTAATGTAGAATTTGTGTGTCTTTATGTTACAATACAATTTTGTGTCATTAATATAATGTCTTTATTTCTCTCTGTAAAGATTTAAAACACATTCTCAATAATGCATATATATTAGAATGTTATATATGCAGGTGATACTGGTACTAGATCTAGAAGTCAAAAAAGGAGATTGACAACACCTAGAGCTGTAGTTACCCAATATTGTGAATGTCCTGTGTGGAACAGAACGTGGGATCCTGAATTAACATAATGGGTCACTACTGACTCTTCTCCCTAGCCTTTCTTTAAAAAGTAAGTTAATTTATTTTTACATTTTTATTCCGTGTATGTGGGTTGTACTTGTGCAGAAGTCAGAGGAAATTTGTGATTCCATTCCATCCTAGAGCTGTGGGGCCTAGAGATCAAGTGCAGTACTCCTGTCTCAGCACTGAGCCTTCCTGCCAACCCTATTTTTATATTTAAATAACTAAAGACTCTGTACAAAAGAGTAAACTAAATGCCGAATGGCTGAGAAACACCTAAAGAAATGTTCAACATCTTTAGTCATAAGGGAAATGCAAATCAAAACAACCCTGAGATTTCACCTCACACCAGTGAGAATGGCTAAGATCAAAAACTCAGGTGACAGCAAATGCTGGCGAGGATGCGAAGAAAGAGGAACACTCCTCCATTGTTGGTGGGATTGCAGACTGGTACAACCATTCTGCAAATCAGTCTGGAGGTTCCTCAGAAAATTGGACATTGAACTGCCTGAGGATCCAGCTATACCTCTCTTGGGCATATACCCAAAAGATGCCCCAACATATAAAAAAGACACATGCTCCACTATGTTCATCGCAGCCTTATTTATAATAGCCAGAAGCTGGAAAGAACCCAGATGCCCTTCAACAGAGGAAAGGATACAGAAAATGTAGTACATCTACACAATGGAATATTACTCAGCTATCAAAAACAATGACTTTATGAAATTCGAAGGCAAATGGTTGGAACTGAAAAATATCATCCTGAGTGAGCTAACCCAATCACAGAAAGACATACATGGTATGCACTCATTGATAAGTGGCTATTAGCCCAAATGCTTGAATTACCCTAGATGCCTAGAACAAATGAAACTCAAGACAGATGATCAAAATGTGAATGCTTCACTCCTTCTTTAAAAAGGGGAACAAGAATACCCTTAGCAGGAAGAGAGAGGCAAAAGATTAAAACAGAGACTGAAGGAACACCCATTCAGAGCCTGCCCCATGTGGCCCATACATACAGCCACCCAATTAGACAAGATGGATGAAGCAAAGAAGTGCAGACACGACAGAGCCAGATGTGATCGCTCCTGAGAGACACAGCCAGAATACAGCAAATACAGAGGCGAATGCCAGCAACAAACCACTGAGCTGAAAATGGGACCCCGTTGAAGGGAATCAGAGAAAAAGAACTGGAAGAGCTTGAAGGCCTCGAGACCCCATGGGTACAACAATGCCAAGCAACCAGAGCTTCCAGGGACTAAGCCACTACCTAAAGACTATACATGGACTGACCCTGGACTCTGACCTCATAGGTAGCAATGAATATCCTAGTAAGAGCACCAGTGGAAGGAAGCCCTGGGTCCCTGCCTAAGACTGAACCCCAGTGAACTAGACTGTTGGGGGAGGGCTGCAATGGGGGAGGGTGGGAGGGGAACACGCATAAAAAAAGGAAGGGGAGGGGGAGGGATGTTGCGAAACTTGGAAAGGGAATAACACTCAAATGTATATAAGAAATACTCAAGTTAATAAAAAAAAAAAAGAATAAACTATTTAAAGTTATGTTACTGCATACTACAGACTAAAGCAGTTCTTGAATAAATCATTGTTCTTATAATTTACACGGTGTCCTGAAAATAACTTTAACTACGAACAAAGCAACAATTATATCTCAGTGAATTTTTATTTTGCTTTCTGCATTGGTTTGAATAAGAATGGCCTCCATGGCCTCATGTATTTCAATACTAGGTCATGAGGGAGGGGTACCACTTGAGAGAAATTAGAAGGTATGGCCTTGTAGGAGTAGATGAGGCCTTGTTGGAGAAAAATATGACCTTGTTGGTGAAAGACTGTCATAGAGGGTGGTCTTTGCGATTTCAAAACTCCAGCCAATGCTAGTCTTAGTCTTCCTGCTCCCTATGGATCTAGATGTAGAAGCCTTAGTTACCTCACTAGCACCATGTCAGTCTGCATACCACAATGCTACCCATCATGATAGTGGACTGTAAGCAGATCCCAATCAAATGCTTTTCTTCATAGAAAAAGAGCACTGAAGAGAATACTTCCTCTGGTACTCTATCTGAAAACATCTGCATTTCTTTTCCTGCCTCACTCGAAATTGTTAGCAACATGGACTAGACTACTTTTTTTATTTGTCTGCATTATCATAATAATAGTGGATCTTATCACATGCCTCATATTTATTGCCATTGCAAGAAGATGCCCTTGTGCAAGGTTCCATATTCTCATTTCAATTTAAGACCTAATATTATACGTTTTACCATCTAAAATTTTTGCTTTATAGGCTAAGCATTTCAGGAAACTGGATATTATTATTTTATAGATTCATTTACAATAAAAGTGGATTCTTTTTGGAAAAGCCTTCCATATTTCTGATGCATAGTGAAATTATGTATGCCAGTCTTGGAAGTCAGCAAATGAGAAGAATCTTGAATGAATATGTGATTAGAGAAATATGAAATTAGCACTTTAATTTATTTGAGCTATAATGAGTAATCTGTTGCTGGCTTTTTTCCCGTTTTAAATTCAGTGGCTCTTAACTTAATAAAATGAAATAAAACCTAGATTTTTTTTTTATCTGCCATTAGGGTCTTTCTGTTATAGTCTATCAGTGAAGCACTAATGCTCTGACTCTGTGTAATGACTTTCACTACTCTTACTTTTAAAGCACCAATTGGTGATAATACTCTATCATAGCAGATCATGAAAACCAATTATTAAAGGAAAAGAATTCACCATAAAAAATGCATAACTAGAGGAACTAGAAAAATAAAGAGGATATGTTTATGTAATAAGTTCATATTTGATTTCTCCAGTGACATCTCTACAGGTGAATAGAAGTTAAAGTCTTTCTCCTACACCAAAGCTAGGTCATTTGGTTCCGTGAAAGAAGTAAGAGCCCCAGCTGGCTCCCAGTACAGGCAGCCACTTCTTTGCCCAGATTTTGGAACTTTCCCAGTTCTGAGTTCAGTAGTAATTCATCAATGACCTTGGGTTTCAAATCCTCACAGTAGCTGGTGGGTCTGCACACTGGAGGCTTTCCAAGGAGATCTCTGGTCCGGCTAGGCTCACAGGTTCTGAAGAAGGGGAGAGAACTCGGGCAGGGTAGGGAACTGCTTTTGCGGCCACCTCCACTGCTGGGGCTACTCTGCCTCCATTTTTGGCAGCTGCCACTTCCGTTCAGGCTGGGCTGAGCCAGCAGAAGGCTAGCAGGGGAGCTTCTGGAGAGATTTTTTTCCCCATCTCCAAGTGTTACAGCTTTTATGACAGAAGCTCTCAGACGATGGAGTAATTCCTGCACACCTTTAATCATTCTGAATAGGATTCTTAAATACAATATTGGAATGGGTCAGGGTCTGACGGCAGGTGATTTCTATTGGTTTGTTCTGAGAGCTTGGGAGTAACTCATCTACATATTTGGGTATGTGATCCTGTTTCTATGTGACTGATCTGTCTGGGCCTACCTCTGTGTTTGGGGCATTGCCCTACATGACTGCTCTGTCTCAAACCCTCTACAGGGGGCTGGGGACGGGGAGGCTGTAGCTACTTGAGAGGGGCCTGATCTCCAGGGAGACTAGGAATGCTCCTGCCATACCCTAGGGTTCCGGGGGATTTGACCTATCTCAATCAGGAATCAGGGTGCCTTTTTTTTTTTTTTTTTTTTTTTTTGGTTCTTTTTTTTGGAGCTGGGGACCAACCCAGGACACCTTTTCTTTTATAAGAGTGGGGTATCATTAGAATAACTGTCTCCTAGGTTGGGAACAGTCAGTCTCCATTGATTGATGGGAGCAGCACTGTAGAAAAACATGTAGGGTGAACATAACAGAGGAGCAGAACCCAGCAGGGGGTGTGTGCATCTGTTAAGCCTATGATGGTTTGCTTGGGAACACATCATGGTTTGTTGTTATGACCCTAGAAAAGGAAGGGTTTTAGAGGAGTTTTGTCCTGGAAGGCATCCTTTAAGTCCACTTTGGAAGGCTGAGGAAGGAAATATCATGTTAATTATGTATCTGGGATAAGCAGCAACAGCTTGTCTGTAAAGGAAATTGGTTATTAATTAAGGACTAAATAATGGTTATCAGTATAGCTGGTTTGACCTGTGGGAGTAGATTAAATGACTTTTGAATCTTCAAGAAAATTTAAAGAAATGGAAAATTTTTTGACATAAATCACAAATGCTAGGGAGAAAAATAAACATTTAAATAAAGGAGAATGACAATTTTTGAACTGAGAAGCACAACCATTGTCTTAGGTGTCGTTGTTAGAGAGAACAAGCATTTAAACAAAGCCTGAAAACTTTTGGGTCTCCGGTGTGTTTTTCTATTTTCTTTGGCTGGCCTAGGAGAAGGGAGCAGGGGGTGGGGGTGCAGGGAGGGTGGGTGCAGGGAGGGGCCTGCTCTGCAGTGCTGTGGCTATGTGCTCTAGCAGACACATCAGCTTTGCCCTGTTTGTTTTTTCTTGACTGGTAAATCCCAAATGTAGATTGGAAGCAGATGAAAAGGCCAACTTTGAAGAAAAGCTCAAAAGAAGAAAAGAGTCTTGATAGCACAGTCAGGGCCAGAGGGGGTGAGAAGCAGTCATTATTAATAGTGTTGGGGGTTAGGGTCCTGCACCAGCTCAGCCACCAGGCCTGGCTGCTTGGTGAGGCAGGACATGTGAAGTCTGACCACAGTGCGGGTGTCGGGTGTGGGGCTGTGGGAAGCCACACGAACATGACTCCAAGAGTAGGGAAGCACAGTCTGAGGCAAGATGACAGAGGGTCCTAGGGCCTTTGACTAGACCTGGAGCCGTCTGGTTCCCAGGCTCTTGGACACTCAGGCACTGCTGGATGCTGGGGAAGAGCTGAGAACAAAGTGGGGGCCCGAGGACTGGATCCTGACTCAGGCTTAGGGAAAAGGGGTGCTGGTCCCACAGGGAGTCTTTGCCTGTCAGCTGGTGACTGTAGGCTTGGCTTAATGGCAGTCATAGCTGGGAACATAGAGGCCTTCCACAAATTAGAGTGCAGCTCTGTAAGCAAAGGACTTCTCTACAGCTCCTGACAACAAAAGAAAGTAACAGTCTATGGTTCTAAGGCATTTATTGTAATGGAGGAAAGTGGGTGAATAAAACCGTACCCCGACTTCTTAGGGCGGGCCTGAGATGAAAAACCTTTTGTAGGGAGCGGTGTCTGGGAAGTAAGGCTAATTGGCTAATCTTCCAGGCCTTTAGGTACCTCATTAAAATGAAGATCTGTCTATTGGTAATAGGGAGACTTTGGCAGGCATGGCTGAGATGTGTGGTAACCTTTGTGGGGAGCCCCAGGCTCATATGATTTTGTTAATTGCCCTCAAATCTTGTAATGATCTCCATCCCCCTGACCTCATTTTTATCGCGAACACAGGGGTATTCCATGGACTGCGTGAGGTGCAGATGTGTTGTAGAACCAGCCGTTCTACAAGCTTTCTGAGGACGCTAAGCTTCCCTCCTGAACGAGACCATTACAGGACCCGGATGGCTTTGTTGGAGAGCCAATCAAGGCAGGAAGTATTAAATCTAACTGTGGCCCTTAGAATCGGTGGAGATTTGGAGGAGTGTTTTTTAGGGTCTCTTTGGGCATTACTTTCTTTATAGGTAATATCCTCTTTCTTAATGTGGTCTCTTTCTGGTTGGGTGGTAAGAACTACCTCTAAGGCTCGAAAGATATCTCTCTCTAGTTGGATGGGGGAGGTGGAATAAGGGGAAAGGCAGGTGAAAGCTCCTTTGATATTTTAATGGAGCCCTGCCCTTGGGCAGGAGAGGAAGGGGCTGGAAGAGCAGACAGTTTGGTTTGTTTAGTGTCTTCTCTGAAGTGTAAGGAGGTAGGGGTAGTTTTTAGGACCTTGATCTTTGGGCTTATCTGACTGAGGGGGCTCGGTAGCTGTGTTGCTATCAGACTGTCCTATTTTAGATGACCCTATGCATTGCCGAATTGTGGCTAAGATCAGCAAAAATTCATGGGAAGGTGGTTTTCCTTCTTGGGTATCTGTTTTTGATGAGAGAAGCTACTCGGGTCCATGAGTCTGGGCTATAAATATTGTGCTTGGCCATGCATGGCCTTAACGGAAGGACTTTGTCCCAAAACAAGAAGGCTTGTTTTTTGCTATTTTGCTTCCATGGGATTTTAGTACGGCACATATCTCCCTGGCCCGGGGAAATTTTTTATGCGATGTTGAATTGCCCATGATAGAAAAGAGGAGAAACGCTTTGTCCAATGGGAACTTTCCCTTGGCCTATCAGCTTTGGGGGATCCCACAGAGGTCCAAATTGCTAAGCCTTTCAGCGGATTTAAGAACTGGCAGCCACCCTGTGGCTTTTAAGTGGCTGCTGTGTTACTAAGTTTTCTTTTCATTTTAAGGAGAGGTTCTAGAGAGTGTTTGCCAACACCTGTTGCGGGCTGTCGAGATTTACACAGGGGCTAGAGGGACCTTCCACCAACACTAGAGAGCAGCTCTGGCCGGGAGGCTTCAGTTGTCCCTTCAGCTTGTCCAAATCCATGCCATGGCGCTGACTGAAAGCAAAGCAGGAAAGGACAGGTTGCTTGTCTCCAGAGTTTGAAGATCTATTAGTGTTTTGTCTGTTGCTGTTTGAGCCCAATGTGGTTGCTAGATATGGACGGGTGGAGGCAGGGTACCTTTCACAGCCTAGCAGTAGTTGTCATTTATTTGAATCATTGGTGCATTTACAGGCCCTTAAGCATTCAGTTTCTATAACAGTGAATAGTCTGTCAGCTGTAGTCCCTCAACCCTTTATTCCAAGCTTTCTCTGAAGGGTCTCTAATGCTGTCAGAATGTCAAGCATGCAAGGGTAATAGTGCACACCTGAATACGGCACATCCCACCTGGTTTTCAATTATACATTACATTAAAACTTGCTACTTCCTGTACTTTCAGTGGATGTACGTCTAACACTTCCGCCACCTTGTTCCCAGCAGAGATGGGTAGCCGTCCACTCTGCCCCCGGGTAATTCCAGGACAGGAAGCACATTAGCTGCTTATGCCTACTGGGTAGCTTTTTGTTTTTTTTGTTTTTAAATTGTGGCCTCCATTATCTTATAATTTTCTGGCGTGGAATAAAATGGAGTATTTCGGTAATTCTCGGGAGTATCTCGATGTACAAATAAGGTCCCCCCAGCACCATTTTGCACTGTTGTCTTGTGTAAATTCCTTGTATGTCTGCAGAACATGGACAACCACAACTTTCTTCTATCCTGGCTGCTCCAGGCTAGTTCTGAATGTAAAGAAGATATTTTATGATGAAGTAGTGTCTGGCTAGATCAATCGACATGTAAATTTGTCATACAATTTCAGTTACAGTTTTTACAAACTTGACAAGAAAATCCATTTACTATTTTCAAAACACATACTGAAATGTCTTAAACATCTATATAACTTGTCTTCTAACTAGTTTTGGAGATTGTACTGCTTGTATTATTTTAACGTATTTGAAATAATTTTTTAAAAGTATAAATCTAGTTATATTGTAAAATAAAATATTTCTGTTGTTTTAAAAGACTTATTGATTTTGCACTCACAATTGAAAGGATCATCTCGTGTAAAGGAGATTATAAGGACAGTAATTTACACACCACTCAAATCCTTGTCTTATATCTCTCTGTCTCTTTGGAGATACTCCCTTAACCTTAGTGACTGAGAGATAAATATGAATGTTCTATTTAACACTAAGCATTCAGTCTCTTATTTTCATTGTTAACACTTTATTGACTACTGCTCACTAGGAAAAAAAGATTCTGTGACCAGTGTGGTTAACAGTTTAGGACTCTGGTTATAAAACTAAATATTTACAAGGTATGGAAACCATGTCAGTTTACCAAAATAACATTACTAGAGTATATTCTAGAGCCTTATGACCTCCATTGTCACTGACAATTTTCTAGAATTGTAGTTTTAAACATGAGATCTCTCAGTGTGGAGCAGGTATCAGTTGTAAACAGAGAGAAGTACTACACTGCAATACTACACTGCAATACTGCTGATATTACACAAGTGTTGACATCTTGCATGCCAGGTTTCTACTGCAGCATATAAAGTCTAGCACCATGTAAGGCCACTGAGGACCTTTTCTTATATACTGGTCTACATAGCATGTTCTGCTGCTGTGAAAGGTAACCAAAAAAGAGGATGGTTCCCACTTACTTTGAGATTGATTTTTCATTGTCCTTCAACAAAAGTCTGTGGTAATTTTAGCAATAAGGTTGTATGTGTTTATGTTAGGTAAGTGAGAGAAATACCATTATCATAGGCCAAATGGTAGATTTCTTTTTTCCCCATGTCTGCTTTTTGCCAAGAGTTTTTAAATTATTTATTATTATTCCTTAATCGTTTTTTACACCCCAGTTGTTATCATCCTCCCAGTCTGCCCTCCCACTGTTCCTCATCCCATTCCTCGTTCCCCACCGCCAAGAGGATGCCCCCCCCCCAACCCCTATAAACCTTCCCACTCCCGGAGGCCTCAAGTCTTTCAAGGGTTAAGTACACCTCTCACTGAGACCAGACCAGGCAGTTCACTGTTGTATATGTGTCAGGGGCCTAATGTCAGCTGGTGGCTCAGTGTCTGAGAGACCTCGGTGCTCCAGGTAAGCTGAGATTGCTAGTCTTCCTACAGGGTCGCCATCTTCCTCCACTTCTTCCAACCTTTCCATAGTTCGACTACAGGGGTCAGCAGCCTCAGTCCATTGGTTGGGTGCAAATATCTGCATCTGACTCTTTCAAATGCTTGTTGGGCCTCTCAGAGGACAGCTATGCTAGGTTCTTTGCTATAAGCATAGCATAGCATTAGTAATAATATCAGGCCTTGGAGTCCCTTTTTGAGCTGGACCCCAGTCTGGACCTGTCACTGAACCTCCTTTTCCTCAGTCTCTTCTCCATTTTTTTCCCTGCAGTTCTTTTACACAGGAATAATTCTGGGTCAGAACTTTTGATGGCAACCCCATCATCCTTCACTTGATGTCCTGTCTTTCTGCTGGAAGTGGGCTCTATAAGTTCTGTCTCCCCATTGTTGGGCATTTCATCTAAGGTCCCTTCCTTTGAGTCCTGAAAGTCTCTGGTATATTCAAGACCCCCACCCCCATCCCCCACCCCATATGTCCTGAAGTTGCCTGTTTACATTCTTTCTGCTGGTTCTCAGGGCTTTACTCTCCCCCTTAATACCTGATCAAGCTCTCCCTTTCCCCTTCCTGTCTGCTCTCCACCTAAGTCCCTCCCTCCCTCTGATCCCTGCCCCAGGAATGCTTCTTCTCCTTCCCAATTAGGATTAAGGCGTCCTTACTTGGACTCTTGGGCTTTTTAACCTTCTTGAGTCCTATGGATTGTACCCTGGGTATTCTGTACATTTTTTGGCTAATATCCAGTTATTCATGCATACATACCATGCATGATTTTTTGGATGTGAGTTACCTCACTCAGAATAATATTTTCTAGTTCCATCCATTTGCCTGCAAACCTCAAGATGTCCTTGTTCTTAATAGCTGAATAGTATTCCATTGTGTAAATGAACCACATTTTCTGTATCCCTTCTTCCATTGTGGGACCTCTCGGTTGTTTTCATCTTCTGGCTATGACAAATAAGGCAGTTATGAACAGAGTGGAACATGTGCCCCTGTGGCGTGATGGAGCATCTTTTGGGTTTTGTTTAATAATTAATGTTTTCTGGAAGGAACATTGTCCATCATGAATTCTTTTGTTTTATTTTTATTTCTTCATATAATTTATTTTATTTAGATTATAATTGGAACATTCTCCCTTACTTTCATCCCTCAAAATTCTCTCATATAATCCTCTCAAATCTCCTTTAAATCCAAAGCCTCTTTTTAAAAATAATTATTTCATGTATGCATCTATCTGTCTATCTATCTATCTATCTATCTATCTATCTATCTATCTATCTATCTATCATCTACCTACCTATCAATCATCTATCGCTAGCACCCATCTATTATCTATCTTCCATCTATCATGTATCTCTACCATCTATTATCTAACATCTATCAATCTTCTATTTATCTATCTATTCTACATATGTATAAGCCTACTTATATTTACATTTTCTTTTTTTAATTTTGCAATCATAGCATGGATTTTATTTTTAAATTTTTACAAAGTTAAGAAAAGGAGAATACAGAATAACATATTCTAGATTTCAGGAAAATAAGGTCACAGAACTATTTTAACACTGAAATAAATGAATAAACAAAAAAGCAATGAAGTCAGCAAACAAACAAACAATTTTAGATCCATGGATCATTGCATGAAAAGATTGGGATTGTGAACTATATAAGCTGTTAAAGGCACATGGCACTAAATTTTGACAACAGAGTATGATTCCTGAAACCTGTATACAAGAAAAAATGGATTAACACATGTTATTCTCTGACTATAACTTGTATCCTATGTCATGCCTGTCTTCCAAAATTAACACATACATACATGGAAAAATGCAATAATGGAAGATGGCATTTAGTAAAATTGGAAACTTGTATGCTTTTGCATACACTGACCTGTGATTATCGCTAAGATATTTTAAACAAGTCAAAGGAATAAACTTCATCCATCTTTGAATGCATTCCGCTGCATTTTCCAGGTGAGCTTCTACACCTGTAACCAAGATGGATTCTCATCTTATATTTTCAGCTTTTCTATTGTTGCAAAACAAAATTTTTACACTGCAGCTAAATTTCTTCCATTTTTGTGGAAACTGCATATACTCAAGATATTTTATATTTATTTTCTCTCCCTTTGTTTTTATTTTATTGGGTAGTTTATGTACTTACATTTCAAATGTTATTATCTTTCCTGGTTCTCCTCTCTCCCATTCCCTCCTCCCCCTACTTCTATGAGGATGATCACCCTCCCACCCTGTCCTCAACAGCCTGGCATTTTCCTACATTGGGAAAATGAGCCATCACAGTAACAAGGGCTTCTCCTGTTGATGCCAGACAATGCCATCCTCTGCTACATATGCATCTGGAGCCATGGGTCCCCACCCCCATGTGTAATCTGTGTTTGGTGGTTTAGTCCTTGGGAGCTCTGGGGTGTCTAGTTGGTTGATATTGTATTCTTCCTACAAGATAGCAAACCCCTTCAGCTCCTTCAGTCCTTCTCTAATTCTTCCATTGGAGTCCATGTACTCAGTCTGTTGGTTAACTGCAAGCATCTTAATTTGTATCTGCTCTGGCAGAGACTCTCAGGAGACATCCATCTCGGGCTCCGTCAACAAGCATTTCTTGGCATCAGCAATAGTGACTGGGTTTGGTGTCTGCATATGGAATGGATTCCCAGGTAAGGCAGTTCCTAGATGGCGTTTCCTTCAGTCTTTGCTCTACTCTTTGTTCCTCTATATCCTCCTATGCGTGTTTTGTTCCTCCCTTCTGAGAGGAAATCCACATTTTGGTTTTCCTTCTTCTTGAGCTTCATATGGTGTGTGAATTATATCTTGGGTATTCTGAGCTTTTGGGCCAATATCCACTTATCAGTGAGTGCATACCATGTGTGTTCTTTTGTGACTGGGTTACCTCAGTAAGGATGATGTTTTCTGGTTCCATCCATTTGCTTAATGAATGGAGCAATGAAGTCATTGTTCTTAATAGCTAAGTAGTACACCATTGTGTAGATGTACCACATTTGTATATCCATTCCTATGCTGAAGAACATCTGGGTTCTTTCCAGCTTTTGGCTATTATAAATAAAGCAGCTATGAACATAGTGGAGCATGTGTCCTTGTTATATGTTGGAGCATTTTTTTGGGTATATGCCCAGGAGTGGTATAGCTGGATCCTTTGGGAACACTACGTCCAATTTTCTGAAGTACATCCAGACTGATTCCCATAGTGTTTGTACCAGTTTGCAATCCCACCAAAATGGAGGAGTGCTTTTCTTTCTCCACATTCTAGCCAGAATCTGCTGTCACCTGAATTTTTTATCTTCGGTATTCTGACTGGAGTTAGTTGGAATCTCAGGGTTGTTTTAATTGCATTCCCCTGATGACTAAGGATGTTGAACATTTCTCAGCCATTTGATATTCCTCAGTTATGAATTCTTTGTTTAGTTCTATACCCCGTTTTTAATAGGGGTATTTGGTTTTCTGGAGTCTTAACTTCTTAAGTTCTTTGTAGATATCACATATTAACCCTTGGCACTGAACAACTAATTGGTATTTAAATATACACAGGTTTTAAGGCAAGCAGAGTCAGGCATTATGCATGGCCAGTAATCATATACTACAGACAGAGTTAAGATACAGGGACTAAACAACTTGAAATTTGGTCAATTTAACACAGGAGGAAGTGAAGTGTTTTCCTTCCTTAATGTAACATCAACAAATTTCATTGTTCTCTGCTGATTTCTTTAATGTGTCAATGGACACACACATACACACACACACACACACACACACACATACACACAAACACAGAGAGAGATATAATAAGTAATTTAAAAACATTTTCATGGATTATAATTATATTTATAATTAACAAGCAACACAAATAATCCATTTAAACATTGAATATAAAAATGAAATCATGAAATGGTACTTCATTGAGATATGTAAGTATATATTTTAAAACTATTTATAAATCCAAAGATATTATGGCATATAAAATAAGGCAAGATTATTTTCAGCTATTTTTTCTCATATTTTTTAAAAATGTGTTTGAAAGCAATATTTTAAACACTTTAAAGGCCTTGTGGTGGCCTGAATTACTTGACTTTTGTAAAGTTGTATGCAATATCTTTTTAATTTTAATGCAAAACGATTAGAAGCTTTTAAATTTATTTTTGTTTAATTTTGTACAATTTCATTTAACTTAAGATTTAAAGTTATATTTCCTAACCAGTAACTAAGTAATCATTATTATCCACATCATTAAACCTCATACCATTAGTTCAAATAAATCTTCTATTCAATAAAAATCGAAATTCCTAAGAAAACAATATTTGTTCTTAGTTCTTCATTTATGAATCACTGTAGGGCACATGAGAAATTGCACATTAAACTGTTAAAGGTTAGAGAAATTTGAGAATAGAGAAAAGCCATTCATTGCACATAGTTTGATGAGGTATAGGTTTTTTCTTTTTACTTTTGGTAAAAACTCAGACGAAAGGAGACATCTTGACAAATTAAGAAGATTGGTGAAATTTAAAAAAGCCCAGGACCAGATGGGTTTAATGCAGAATTCATTAAAATGCACTTCAAAGAAGACCTAAAACCAATACTCTTCAAATTATTCCACAAAATAGAAACAGAAGGAATACTGCCCAATTCATTCTTTGAAGCTACTATTATGCTTACACCTAAACCACACAAAGACCCAACAAAGAAAGAGAACTTCAGACCAATTTTCCTTATGAATATTGATGCAAAAAATACTCAATAAAATTCTCACAAACCAAATCCAAGAGCACATCAAAATGATCATTCATCATGATCAAGTAGGCTTCATCGCAGGTATGTAATAATAGTTCAATATACAGAAATCCATCAACTTAATCCACTATATAAACGAACTCAAAGAAGAAAAAAAAAAAACACACGATCATTTCATTAGATGCTGAGAAAACTTTTGACAAAATTCAGCACCCTTTCATGATAAAAGTCTAGAAAAGATCAAGAAATTGAGGCCCATACCTAAACATAGTAAAGCAATATACAGCAAAACAGTAGCTAACATCAAACTAAATGGAGAGAAACTTGAAGCAATCGCACTAAAATCAGAGACTAGACAAGGCTTCCCACTCTCTCCTTGCCTATTCAATATAGTACTTGAAAACCTAGTCAAATCTATTAGTCAACAAAAGATCAAAGGAATACAAGTTGGAAAGGAAAAAGTCAAAATATCATTATTTGCAGATGATGTGACAGAATACTTAAGCGACCTGAAAAATTCCGCCAGAGAACTCCTACAGCTGAGAAACAACTTCAACAAAGTGTTGGGGTATAAAATTATCTCAACGAAACAGTAGCCTTCATCTACTCAAAGTATGAGCAGGCTGAGAAAGAAATTAGGAAAATGGCACCCTTCACAATAGCAAATAATAATATAAAATAATTTGGTGTGACTCTAACCAAGCAAGTGAAAGATCTGTATGACAAGAACTTCAATTCTCTGAAGAAAGAAATCAAAGAACATCTCAGAAGATGGAACAGTCTCCCATGCTCATGGATTGGAAGGATTAAATATGACCATTTTGCCAAAAGCAGTCTATAGATTCATGGCAGTCCCTATCAAAATTTCAACTCAATTCTCCATAGAATTAGAAAGGGCAATTAGCAAATTCATTTGAAATAACAAAAAACTCAGGAGAACAAAAACTATTTTCAAAAATAAAAGAACTTTTGGGGAGATCACCATCCCTTACCTCAAGCTGTATTACAGAGCAATTGTGATAAAACCTGCATGGTATTGGTACACAGACAGGCAAGTAGATCAAAGGAATATCACTGAAGACCCAGAAATGAATCCACACACCTCTGGTCACTTGATATTTGACAATGGAAAAAAAGACAGCATTTTCAACAAATGGTGCTAGTTGAACAGGAGGTCAGCATGTAGAAGAATGCAAGTTGACCTTGCTTTATCACCCTGTACAAAGCTCAAGTCTAAGTGGATCAAAGACCTCCACATAATACCAGATACACTGAAACTAGCAGGAGAGTATGTGGGGAAGAGCTTGAACACATTGGCACAGGGAAAATTTTCCTGAACAGAACACCAATAGCTTATGCTCTAAGATCAAGAATGAACAATTGGGACCTCATAAAATTACAAGCTTCTGTAAGGCAAAGGACGATGCCAATAGGATAAAACAGCAACTAACAGATTGGGAAAAGGTGTTTACCAATCCTACATCTGATAAAAGGCTAATATCTAATATGTACAAAGAACTCAAGAAGATAGACTTGAGAGAATCAAATAATCCTATGAAAGATGTGGTACAGAGCTAAAGAAAGAATTCTCAACTGAGGAATGCAGAATGGCCATGAAGTACCTAAGGAAATGTTCAACATCCTTAGTCATCAGGGGAATGCAAATTAAAACAATTCTGAGATTCTACCTCACACCAGTAAGAATGGCTAAGACCAAGATGCTTCATTCCTTCTTAGAAGGGAGAATAGATAGTTATGGGAGGAGATACAGAGACAAAGAGTGGAGCAGGGACCAATACCATGCAGGTTTTATCACAATTGCTCTGTAATACAGTTTGAAGTAAGGGATGGTGATCTCCCCAAAAGTTCTTTTATTTTTGAAAATGGTTTTGCTATCCTGAATTTTTTGTTATTTCAGAAAATATTATCCAGAGACTCCCTGACTTGGGGATCCATCCCAGATGAAGCCACCACACCCAATGACTACTGCTGTTGCCAAGACGTGCTTGCTCACAGGAGCCAGATATGGGTGTCTCCTGAGAAGCTCTGCCAGAGCCCTATTGATACACATGAAGATGAGTTGCAGCTAACCATTGGACTGAACAAGGGGACTCCAATGGAGGATTTATAGAAAAGACTGAAGGAACTGAATGGGTTTGCAACACCAAAGGAAGAATAACAATATCAACCACCAAACTCCACCAGAGTTCTCAGGGACTAAACCACCAACCAATGAGTACACATGGAGGGAAGCATGACTTTTGCCACATATGTAGCAGAGGATGGGACTGTCCATCATCTATAGGAGGAAAAGCCCTTCGTCTTGTGAAGGCTTGTTTCCCCGATGTAGTATAATGCCATTGTATTGAAGTTGGAGTGGGCTGGTTGGAATGGGAGCATCCTTATAGAAGCAGGGGGAGGCAGAAGAGGGTATGAGAGAGAGGGGAAAGGGAATAAAATTTGAAGTGTAAATACATAGAATATCTATGAAAAATAAAATTAAAAAAGTAAAATAAAAGTCTATACTCTGGTATTGTCTTGCTATGTTCCTGGAACATATAGAATAGCTTGAAGGCAGCTTAACAAAATAATTGATTGGAAATTTTGTTTTTATCATTATTGTGCCAAATACATTTAAATGTTGAAATAGTTTCAGAATTTATAGAGTTATTTGCATTTCAAAGAACCTTCATCCTGTGAATTTTTTAGCATGGTGATATACATCCTAAGCCCTAAATAGAATTTCAGTTCTCACTTTAATGTCCTCATGTCATAACAACAGTTTTAAAGAAGAGCTGTGTAAAAATTCAAGTGATAAACTAAAATTCTTGAAGTTGTCATAGCCTTCACCTACTTGTGGAGTTTCACTGCTACCAGCTTAACTCTCAGTGCGCTTTGTCCTTATTAAGTTGGCTGATGCTTCCGACTCCCCCCTCTCCTGTTCACTTCTGCTGCTTTTGCTACGGTACTGTAACATTTTCCTCACCCGCTCTTAGTAAAAATTTAAAAATATTTTACTTCCTTTCAACATTTAAACAAGTATAAACCGCTCTTTCAAATGCTGTTCATGTAAGTATAAATGAAAGTATTCTTTGTGTCTTTTTTTCCATCTTCTTCAATGACTACAACTGGTTTCATAAACTGAACAACAGCTAACCTGCATGTTATCACCCTCATGTTCTGACTTGGTTGAGAATGAACAATGCCATCAAATTTCATTAGGACAGCCTTCTGCCTGGTTCACTCACCTCTCATGTATGCAACAGCATCAACTCTGCTGTTTCCATGCATGATTCCTAGCTTGACTATGTGCGTCACCTCACTCATCTGAGTATTTCTATCACTCTTATTAACTCTTAAATGAGTGTTTAGCAGTGTCAATTATACAAACATTACAGTACTGATCTCAGAGATATGATATAATATAATCATCACTTTGGGGGAAATTACAAAGTTTGATGATAAATAATATTATTGTACATCTGCTAATTTCATCCCTAATGTATTTTCAGATTAGTTTTGACTGATCTTCAAAATATGCATCACTAAAGCCACCATACCCACTTCAGACAGACATAAATTTCTTCATATGTAGACCAATTTTTTTCAGTATTTCCAATATTCGTAGCATATATATAATTTTATCAAAAGATTATAGGTCTAATATTCTACTAGGTTGAAAGTTATTTTAATAAACATTTTTAACTCAATTTTATCTCTTGGTAGGTTACAGTCCTTCATACCATCACACACACACACACACACACACACACACACACACACACACACACACACACACACACACACACAAAATTTAGCAGCTTCAAATTATCACATTTTGTCCTCTGGCACCACTTTCAGATATAAGTAAGGTAACCTGTTTTACATGAGTTGGGAATTTCAGTTATTAATAGGTCAAGCTAATGCTTTGGTCACAAATGATATATGGTTAGATTTTGTTTTTGTTGTTTTATTTGTTTACTTGTTTTTTTACATTTTTTTCTGTTTTCTTTTAATTCTGGGGACTGAATCTAAGGCTTGCTGCTCTTAGAAAAGCATGGATACCACCCTCTAACAGCGACCTGTATATCTAGCATGTAAACTGCTTTTTTTTATTTCCAGTTTTGTTTTGTTTTGTTTTTGTTTTTGTTTTTTTTTTTTGTTGTTGTTGTTTTTTTTTTTTTGTTATTGAGGCAGGATCTTGGTAAACTTCCAGTCTGACTTTGACTTTGTGTTGTCTTGTTCTAGCTTTCTGAGAAACTGGGATTATGGAAAGACGTGTGTGGCAAGTGCAAATGAACAATCTCCATTTCTAAGAGTTGATTCACGAGTAATTAGCCCAAATCTTCCCCTCTAATCAAACAAATTATTTTATCCTGATTTATATTGAGCCTCTATCATTACTCCAAACTGAGTATGTTCCCAAAGTGAAATAAAAGTAGGTATTGGAGAAATAAGTTGACTATTTGAAGTTTGTCTGTTTGTAGTATCAGTTGTCTCTCCAGAAAAGCCTAATAAAATCTGCTTTAGAGTTCAGTCACATAAAATGTTTTAAATTGGTTGTTGTTTAGTTTTCTGAAATCTTACTCACATAGTATCAAAATAAACTGCTCCAATAGTTCCTGTCATTAATTTAAAATGTCAATAATTCTTGGTGCTGGGTTCTTTCCTCGAATCATGTAATCAGCTTGTTCTTTCACTGGTACACTTATGTAATTGTTTTAGTTAAAAGCCAAAGGTTTATAGTGTAGACAATTAAATGGCACAAAGATGGATTGCCTTGAGCCCACAGTCATGGCAATTGAAATGGCATCATTTGCAGCATGGCCAGAGGATTGCATAGCTCTGAGCCTTGGGAAATCAACCCCTCTTCATCCTTTGTAGACAAATTACCTAGCTCTTCCAAATATACTCTGTTCTGTATACTATCTGGTGATTTTCATTCTCTGTGAAGGCATGATGAATGCTTTATGTATTAATTCTCACTCCTTCTAGTAAACGCAGGGCATAGCCATTAATTAATATGTGACTATTCAAGTCTATAAAGCATAGTTTCAACAAAACTGGCAGCTGTTACCTTTGCCTCATTTCTCTTTGTTACAGAAGGTAGCAAGAACTATAATTAACCTTTATGCCAATACATCTACAGCATTTTTTATTTCTCTTATAACTTACCAAACCCTCATTCCCACAATATACCCCACAAAAGAAAATGCTGATATTGTGTAAAACTAATGAGAGAATATATATTTTAAATTCTGAATATAGCAAATGTTTTATTGAACTCTGTATATTTAAAATGTATTTTTGGGGACCTAACATGTTTTCACATATATGAAAACTGTGACTTTTATTAAAAAAATTGAATCAGTGTAATGTTATGACAGGTATTTAATGTACATAAGTTTGAAATGGGAGAGACTTTAAAATATCAAAGGAGGTTTGAGTTCCACCATACAAAATTGAAAAATTACTTATGTGTGCAATTTGTTTTTCAAGTCTAGAATCAGATAATCAGCAATCAACTCTTTGCTTGTAATTTGAGCAATGTTTTCACACACATCATTCATATGCTAATAATATATATATATTCTATTGTATGATACTATGGCACCAGAATTTTTATGAGTTTATAGGACAGAATTGACTTTGTTTTAAAGGATTTAACTTTTTACTTCGCTTTTATTTTGAGAAAGGCTCTTATTAAATTGTATAAGTTGACTATGCATTTGCCATACACCTGCCTTTACCTTCCAGAAACTTGGAATGATGGGTATGTATTATTAGATCTGGATTTAAAAACTTTCATATTAAAATTTCATATAATGCCATTTATACAAAGAATCACAACCAGCTTTTTAATTACTGACAACCAAATACTATTAAAGAATAGAATAATGGATTTCTTTCTTTGACACTCATTCCAACATCAAATTTTATCTTGTACATACGATAGATAGTGACAACAGAAAAATTCGACCCAGGAATTCTATAATTTTTTATAAAATTATTTTTTAGCATAGCCAGCTAAATCATTTTAATATTGTTACAGGTAATTAGGCAACGTGAATGTCTGACAAAGGGAGTTTTAAATCAATTACATTATTTTATCTTCAAAATAGCCTGAATCTGAATGAGACTTTAGGTTGCTTCTAAATTTATCCATGAATTATTGAACTGCACTGATCTTTATAGGTTGGCTCCCTGTGGATTAGAGGGGAGAAATATTAAGTACTTTCTATCAAAGAAGCAAATAATTTATGTAAATTACTTCATAATTAAGATAATGACTATATGACTCCTTTTGGAATAGTCCTAAAATGATCATGGACTACAGCTGATTATGTAACCATGTGTTGGAGTCTCTGTGCATTTGGAATTGTGAATTTCCTGTGTGGGTCAACCCCAGGTAAGAGGTACATCAATAATTAATATCACAGACTTTATGTGACTTTTTACACAGAATTTATTATTATGTTAAATACATAATAATCTAGTTCTACTTTTGTGTCATTGAGGGAGTGTAATGACTCTTTTAAATTTTCAAGTTGTATTTTTATTATGCCATTTTACCAATTTTCTGTCAGTGCTCAAAAATCTGAATACTTCAATTTTGACTTTGACATGAAGTATATACCATTTTAGGGAGTTATACAAACATTTTCAATTGAATTAATGGTTTTTAGGTAATGACTTTAAGAGTGTAAGTATGTATACTAATCTTTTTTCTTTGCTTGTCACTATAGAACACTCTAATTTTCTTACAATCATTTTTTGGACTGTTATTATCTTTATCATCTTGAAACCATATTCATAGCACTGAGCATGCTTCAAAACTGACATCCAGAAATCCTCTGGATCATAGCAATGATTATAAATTATAGTGCATCAGGAAATTTGATAAATTCAACAACTGTATAGAGAAGGTTAAGCATGAAGAAGGATATATATATATATATATATATATATGTATATATATGTGTGTGTGTGTGTGTGTTCATATGCATGTATATACATATGTGCATGTTGACATGTACACATGTGTGAGTTCATGGGGAAGACAGGGTCATTTCAGTTTAATTGTTCCAATGCTGTCTACCTTTTAAAACAAGTTTGAATTCAGTGATTTTCTACTTGCTAAGCAACCTAACTTTCTTAATTAGTGAAGCCTAGTAATCTGTTTATATCTGCTCTCCCAAGGCTGGGATGACAAATCTGGATTCTATGTTTTTAATATGAATTTTCAAGATTGAACCCAGGTAGGTACTCTTTCAAAGAGTACTTTATAAACTTAGCTGTATCCCCAGGCTTTCATTAATCTTTAATGATAGAACATTTCTTGGTTCGCTTTTAAGGCAAGTTAGAGGCCAAAACTGTTACTCTAGAATATTAAAATGTTGAATAGGCGTGAAATCCTCTTTTGAGTGTGTTATTTAATTTTAATTATATGGTGGCATTAGAGAAACTTTTACTGCAGTTTCTGAATATTTTCCAGGCTTTTAGTAAACAAATAGATCAATTAACAGGAATTTTTAAAATTGTCTGACTCTTGCCCTTATATAAAGTGTAGGACTTGTAGCTTCTTCACTGTGGTATAAGCCTGCTTTAGGAAGTCTTAAAATTACACAAAAACGTTATGGACAATGACCAAAAATAAATCCTATGTCCTTTAAATTATTCATCTTAGGCATTTGTCAAAGAGATAGAGAACTGACTAACATGCAGAGGGATCACCATCTTTGTTGCTTTGAACCTATTTATTTCTTTTGTGAACCTGACCAAAAAAATCGCATAGAGTGGTGGTAGATCAGTGTGCCATTCCGTTACCTCACAGACCTGCCTGTCTCCCAGGAGGACAGTTCTAACTAGGAAGAAAGGTGAGATACCTGCCCCAATCCTCATTCCAGCTGGACACCACAAGGCGCAGCAGATTTGGCATCTGCCTCACCCTTCCTGATCCCCATCACCCTGCCAGAGCCAAAACTCTCTTCAAGTCCAGAACAGTAAATGGATACATTGTCAAAGAAAATGCCAAGTGTAAAATGTTCCTAACCCAAAACATTCAGGAAATTTGGAAAAATGAAAATACCAAATCTAAGAATAATAACAATAGAAGAGGGAGAAGATTCCCAGTTCAAAGTGGCAGAAAACACCTTCAATAAAATCATAGAAGAAAACTTCCTTAACCTAATGAAAGAGATGGCCAGAACCTACAGAACACAAATATATTGTATCAGAAACAAAAATTACCCTGCCATGCAATCATCAAGATACTAAATTATACAGATGAAAGAAAGATTAAAAGCTGTAAAGGGAAAATGCCCAGTAACAAGTAAAGGCAGACCTGTCAAAATTACAATTGTCTTCTGAACCGAGAGTCTGAAAGCCAGAGATCCTGGTGAAATGTCCTGAAGAACTTAAGAGACCAGAATTGCCAGTCTAGACTACTGTGCCCAACAAAACTTCCAATCACCATAGATGGATAAACATACTACTCCATGACAAAATAAAACTGAAACAATATCTGTCTACTAATCCAGACCTAGAATGAACACTAGAAGAAAAATTCCAACACAAAGAGGGTAATTATATCCAAGAAAACATAAGAAATTAATCATCTTAAAACAAACCCAAAAGAAAATAATCACACAATCATAGAATAAGGAACAACAACAACAAAAAAATTATAGGAACTAACAGTCATTGGTCATTTATTTATCTCAACATTAATGTACTCAATTCTCCAATAAAAAGACACAGACTAACAGACTGAGGATGTAAACAGGATCCATCACTCTATTCCATACAACAAACACACTTTAGCAACAAAGGTAGACACTATTGGAGGGTAAACGGCTGGAAAAAAGTTTTACAAGCAAACAGTGCCAAGAAACAAGCTGGAGTAGCCATGCAATAAAATAGACTTTCAACCAAAATAAATCAAAAGAGATGAGGAAGGAGACTTCATATTTATCAAAGAGAAAATCCGCAAAGATGAGGTCTCAGTTCTCAACATCATGCCTTGAATGTAAAGCCAACCACAGTAGTAAGAGAAACTATGCTAAAGTTCAAACACATGCTGAACCTCACAATTAAAATGGGAAATTTCAATACTCCACTCATAACAATGGGCAGGGAATTAAAACAGAAACTAAACAGAGACCCAATGAAACTAACAAAAAATTATGAACCAAGGGTATTTATAGATATCTACAGAAAATTTTATCTCAAAGTAAAAGAATTTACCTTCTTCTCAAAACCTCACAGAACTTTCTCATCAACTGACCATATCTAGACACAAAACAAACCTCAATAGATAAAAGGAGATTGAAATAGCCTCTTGCATTCTATCAGGTCAGGGGTGCAACAACAACAGAAACTATAGAAATTCTACATGTGCATCATATGCATGAAAACTGAACAACTCTCTACTCAATGATAAATTGTTCAGGGAAGAAATAAAGAAATTAAAGACTTTCTAAAATTCAATGTAAATGAAGGTAGAGCATACCCAAACACATGGGACAGAATGAAAACAGTGCCAAGAAGAAAATTCATAGGACAAAGAGCCCACATAAAGCAATTGGAGAAATCCTACACTACCAACATAGCAGCATACCTGAAGGCTCTAGAACAAAGAGAATCAATCACACCCAAAAGGAGCAGAGAACCGGAAATAGTCAAACTCAGGGCTGAAATCTACCAATTAGAAACAAAGAGAACAATACAAAGATTCAACAAACCCAAAATTTGGTTATTTGAGAAAATTAAGAAGATAAGTAAACCTTTAGTCAAACTAACTAAAGGGCACCAAGAAAATATTCAAAATAACAAAGTCAGAAATGAAAATGGCGACATTTCATTCAGGGAACACTCCCAAATTATTCTATTAGGCCACAGTTACCCTGATATGTAAGCCACACAAAAAATTCCCTCCCATAAAAGGGAGAACTTCTGACCAATTTTTCTTATGAACATCAACATAAAGATTCTCCAAAGAATTCTCACAAATTGAATCCAAGAATATATCAAAAACATTATTCAACACAGTCAAGTAGTTTTCATCCCTGGTATACTGGCATGGTTCAATATATAAAAATTTATCAATGTAATCCACCATATAAATAACTCAAAAAAATCACAAGATAATTTCATTAGATGATGAAAAAACCTTCGACAATATCTATCACCATTTTATGTATAAAAATCTTGGACAGATGAGGAATTCAAGGCTCACACTTATCATAGTAATAGCAATAAACAGCAAAACAATACCCAACATCAAATTAAATAGAAAGAAAATCAAAGCGGTCACATGAAAATTAGGGACAAGACAAGGCTCCCCACATTCTCCCTACTTAATTAATATAGTACTTTACCTTTTAGTTAGAGCAAAAAGACAACAAAAGAAGATCAAGGGGATACAAATTAGGAAGGAAGAAGTTAAAGTGTCACTTTAAAGATAAAGTGCATGATATGGTAGCATACATAAGTGATAAGCAAATTTCTACCAGAGAACTCCAAAAGATGATAAAGAGCTTCAGCAAAGTGACTGGATATAAATTTATCTCAAAAAAATCAGCGGCCCTCCTTTATACAAATGATAAATGGGCTGAGATAGAAATCAGGGAAACAATACCCTTCACAATAACAACAAATAATATAAAATATCTTGGTGTTACTCTAACCAAGGAAGTGAATAGTCTATATGACAAGTCCCTGAAGAAAGAAATTAAAGACATCAGAAGATGGAAAGCTCTCCTATGTTCATGGATCAGTAGGATTAACATAGTGTAAATGGACACCTTACCAAAGCTATCTACATTATCCAATGAGATTTCCATCAAATTCCTGACACATTCTTTTTACTGATAGTGAAAGACCTATTCTTAATTTCATATAAAAAAGCCAGGAGAGCCAAAACAAATATTCAACACTAATCAAACTTCTAGAGCAATCACTATCTCTGGCATCAAGCTGAACGATAGAACATCAGTGACCAAATTACATGGTATTGCTGCAGAGACAGACATGTTGATAAATGGAACAGAACTGAAGGCCCAGAAATAAATATATACACCTATGGGCATTTGATTTTAAACAAGCAGAAATCATACAGTGGAGAAAGGAAAGTATCTTCAACAAAGGTGCTGGTCTAACTGGTAGTGTGTATGTAGAAGAATGTAAATTGATCCATGTTTATCACCCAGCACAAAGCTCAAGTCCATGTGGATCAAAGACCTCAGTATAAAGCCAGATACACTGAATATAATAAAAAGGAAATAGGGAAATAGCCTTGAGTGCATTGGGATAGGAGAAAATTTTCCTGAGCAGACACCAATGGTTCAGATCTAAAACCAGCAATTGATAACGGGGACCTCTTGAAACTGAAAAGCTTCTATAAGTCAAGAAACATTGTCATTAGGACAAAATGACAACGTACAGATTGGAAAAGATCTTCACTAATCCTAAAGCCAACAAAGGACTAATATCAAAAATATATAAAGAACACAAGATACTAGACTCCAAATTGCTCCCTCCAAAAAATGGGATACTGTAGCAATACCCAATTAATATACTCAATTTGACCCTGCCTCTGTCTCCCTGCCCAGCCATTGGCCATCAGCAACTTTATATAATGATCAAAACAAACTGGGGACAGGGCCCCTCTGTGTCTTGCTTTCAGATGTGCAGATTCTCACGCCATTTTGTGTATTCAAATTAACATAATACAAGCTGCATTAGATCACAGCTATTACAGGGTACAGAGTTAAATAGAGAATTTCCAACACTGGAATTTCAAATAGCTGAAAAGCACTTAAAGAAATGCTCAACATTCTTAGTCTTCATAGAAATACAAATCAAAAGGAACCTGAGATTCCACCTTATAAGCATCACAAAGGGCTAAGATCAAAATCTAAAGTGGCAGCATATTCTACCAAGATATTAACAAAGAAGAGCACTCCTCCTTTGCTGGTGGGTTTGTAAACTTGTACCACCACTCTGGAAACCTGTTTGCTGTTTCTCAGAAAACTGAAAATAGTTCTGCCTGTAGACCCAGCTATACTGTTCCTGGGTATATACCCAAAAGATATATGTGCTCTATTATGATCATAGCAGTTTTGTTTGCAATACCCAGAAACTGGAAGTAACCCAGTTGTTCCTCAACTGAAGAATAGATAAACAAAATGTGGTTCATTTACACAGTGAAATATAGAATTCTATTCAGCTATTTAAAACAAGGATAACATGAATGGAACTAGAAAATGTCAGCCTGAGCAAGGTAACCCAGACACAAATGGATATCCATGGTATATAATTATTGTTAAGTGGATATTATTAAAAAAATACCCATGATACACTCCACAGACACTAAAAGTTAAACAGCAAGGAAGGCTCAAGAAAGGATGATTATATCCCACTTAGAAAGAGGAACAAAATAATCATGGGAGGAGGAGGGATGGATGAACCTGCATGGAAAATGGGAGGGGCAGAGGAAATTGGAAGCAGGATCAGGTATGGGGGTGGGGGAGACAGGACAGATGCACAGAGAGCTAAGAGAAAGAATGGAAATACACATTTGCCAGCAGTGGGGATTAGGAAGAATCTCTAGAAAGTTCCAGCGACATGGAATGTGGAGGCCATACAGGACTCAATATGGATGACCTCAGCCAAAATGCCCAACAGTGTGGATATGGAACCTGAAAAGACCACCTTGAGTAGTCAGATAGGACTCCAAGCGGAGGGATGAGGACACTAACATTTCGACTGAAAATTGCTCCTGTCTAAGAGAAATGCAGGGACAAAAATGGAGCAGAGACTAAAGAAATGATCAAGGGACTGGCCCAAACTGGGATGCATCCCATGGGCAGGCAGCAGTCCCTGACAGTACTATGGATGTTGTGTTGTGCTTGCAGACAGGAGCTCAGAATAGCAGCCCTCTGAGAGGTTCTGCCTAGCAACTGACTGAGACAGATGTAGATACTCACAGCCAAGAATTGGAGAGAGGTCCAGTGTGCTGCCTTGTCTGGTCTCAGTAGGAGAGGATGTGCCTAATCCTGTATAGACATGATACCCCAGGGTGGGGGAGTACTCGAGTGAAGTTCACCCTCTCAGATTCAAAGAGCAGAAGGTATGTGGGTATGGGGAAGAGGGAAAACTCTGGAAGGGTGAATGAGGTGGTGGAACAACATTTGGAAGACATATAAATAAAATAATTTAAAAAACATATAAAGTAAATGTGTTTATTCATTTAATTTTTATCTAATGTTTATTTTAATGCCTGTTTTATATGTAATTGAATACATAAACACGTAAATTTACAATTAAAATATCCCTTTACATGTCACCAAAACCTTTTTCTTATTATTCACATATATATTGTTTTCATCTTTGTCTTATTCAAACCTTATATAAAAATGTAATTGGAATGAATGAAAGGGAGATCCATTAATAGATCCCCAACCTTGCATGGGATAAGACCTTAATTTCAAAGCTTTTGGAAGAGGAATGCCTTTCCTCTTCCACTGTTTACCAAGCACAATGATTTGATAGTATGGCAGTTCTAAGAAGCTGTAGCCTTGATGTTAGCCTGGCTGACTCTCATAACTGTGAATACAAATGCTTTCATCAGTCTCAGGTTGTGAACATAGCAGCTCAAAGTGACTGTCACTTGAGACAATATGGGGTGCTTTCTTTTCTTAGAATTTTCCATTGGTTCTCACCTATTTTATTATATAATGAATTCCAAGTTGTTCAGCATAATCATAAAATACATATTTATTATATTTCAGGATATTTCATGTTTCCGAATTGTGAATCAATGTAGAATATAGGAAAGAAAAACAAAATAGAGTTGTGATCTAATAATATAATATCCAATAATCGTTGTTTTATTATAGATAATTACAATTTGTAGAATGATTAAGTGACACTGTAAGATTTGACATCTGTCTCTAATGTCTTTACTAGGTTTAAAGAGAAGAAAACTCCCAAACCCTAAAGAGAAATCTGAGAATTCTGGATTTCCAGCTGCTCATTTCTCTGACTGTCATATGTAAAAGGTACTTCAGCCTGCAGTACCTATCAAATCACTGGTTGCACCTTTATGTAATACTGTAATTCAAATTTCATAGAGAGAGGTGGTCTCCCAGGAGATATTAGGGAAACAACACACTTCACAATAGTCACAAGTAATATAAAATACCATAGTGTGACTATAGCCAAGTAAATGAAAGATCTGTATGCCAGGAACATCAAGTCTTTGAAGAAAGAAATCAAGGACGATCTCAGAAGATGGAAAGTTCATCCATGCTTATGAATTGGCAGGATTAACATAGTAAAAATGCCCATTAACCAAAAACAATCGGCAGATTCAATGCAATCCTCATCAAAATACCAACCTTATTCTTCACCTAGACAGAGCAATTCTCAAATTTATCTGGGATAACAAAAAACTCAGGATAGCAAAAACCATTCTGAACAGTAAAAAATAATTTCTGGGGGAATTCACATCCCTGAACTCAACCTATACTACAGAGGAATAGTGATAAAAACCACATGGTATTGGTACTCAGACAGGCTGGTAGATCAATAGAATAGAATTAAAGATCCAGAAATGAATCCACACATCTTTATTCACTTGATATTTGACATAGAATCCAAAACCATGTAGTGGAAAACAGACAGCATTTTCAACAAATGGTGCTGGTTCAATGGGTAGTCTGCATGTAGAAGAATGCAAATTGACCCATTCTTGAGTCCTTGTACAACGCACAAGTCCAACTGAATCAAAGACCTTCACTTAAAACCAAATACTATGAATCTAGTGGAGAAGAAAGTGGGAAAAATACTTGAATATTTGGCCCAGGGGCAAATTTCCTGAATAGAACACCGATGACTTACACTCCAGGATCAAGAATTTACAATTGGGATCTCATAAAATTGAGAAAGTTCTGTAAGGTGAAGGACACTGTGAATAGGTCAAAATGACAATCTACAGATAGGGAAAAGATCTTTACTAATCTAACATCTGATAGAGGACTAATATCCAAAATATACAAAGAACTCAATAAATTAGACTCCAGAGAACCAAAAACCCTATTTAAAATTGGCGTACAGAGCTAAACTAAGAATTCTCAATTGAGGATTCTTGATTGGCTAAGAAGCATGTAAAGAAATGTTCAAAATCCATAGTCCCCAGGGAAATGAAAACCAAAATGACCCTGAGATTCCATGTTACACCACTCTGGCGAACATCAAAAACTCAGGTGAGAGCAGATGCTGTCAAGGATGTTGAAAAAGAGGGAGGATACTCCTTCCTTGTTGGTGAGATTGCAAGCTGGTATAACCACTCTGAAAATCAGTCTGGCAGTTGATCAGGAAACTGGACATAGTACCACCTGAGACCCCAGCTATACTCCTAGGTATATACCCAAATGGTTTTCCAACATATAACAAGGACACATGCTCCATTATGTTCATAGCAACTATAGTTATACTATCTACAAGTTGGCAACAATCCAGATGTCCCACAACAGAGGAATGGATACAGAAAATGTGGTATATTTACACAACGGAGTACTACTCAGCTGTGAAAAACAATGACTTCATAAAATCAAAGGCAAATGGATGGAACTTGTAAATATCCTGGGTGAGGTAAACTAGTTACAAAAAAAAAGAAAGAAAGAAAGAAAGAAAGAAATAAAGAAAGAGAAAAAAGAAAGAAAAAAAACACACGTGATATACATTCACCAATAAGTTGATGTTAGCCAAAACGGATCTCAGAATACCCATCATACAATACAACACAGAGATCATTTGAAACCCAAGAAGAAAGAAGACGACCACAAAATGTGGATGCTACATTCATATTCAGAAGGGAGAAGAAAATATTCTATGGAGTAGAGGGAGTGAGAGATCTTGTAGGGAGAGAGAAAGGGGAGGGTAAAAGGGTGGCTAGTTCACATAGAGGAGTGGATGGGGGAGAAGTACAGAGGGTTAAGAATTTGAAAGTAGAGTAGCAGTAGGGGAAGGGAACTAAGGGTACTCACTAGAAAATACCAGATGCCAGGGACCCAAGAGATTCCCGGAATCCAATAGGGAGGAAATTAGCTGAAATAGTCCCCAAAACAGGAGATAGAACCTTTAGAGAACATATCCAGTGGATAGTCACAGCCCCCAGTTGAGAAATGGGACCACCCACCCACCTCAAAAATTTTAAGTCAGAATTCTTCTGGTAAAAAAGAAATCCAGGGACAAGAGTGGAACAGATACTGAAGGAAAGGCCATCCAAAGACTGCTCCACATAGGAATCCATCCCATCTGCAGACACCAAAGTCAGACACTATTGCTGATGCCAAGAAGTGCTTGCTGACAGGAGCATGGCATGACTGTCTCTTTGGAGGTTCTGCCAGAGCCTGACAAATACAGATGTGGATGCACACAGTCAAACACTGGACTCAGTGCAGGAACCCCATTGGAGAATTTAGGGTAAGAACTGAAGGAGCTGAAGGCATTTGCAATGCTATAGGAAGCTTGAAATATCTAAGGAAAAAAAATCTCACAGATCATAGGAAGCCCAAGAAGAAGAAAGACCAAAACTTGGATGTTTCATTCCTTCTTAGAAGGGAGAACAAAATACTCACAGAAGGAAATACAGGGACAAAGAGTGGAGTAGAGACTGAAGAAAAAGTCATTCAGAGACAGCCCCACCTGGTTATCCATTCCATATGCAGCCACCACACCCAATGACTACTGCTGATGCCAAGAAGTTCTTGCTAACAGGAGCCAGATATGGGTGTCTCCTGAGAGGCTCTGCCATACTCTACTGATACAGAGGAGGATGGTTGCAACTAACAATGGACTGAAAAAGGGGACAGCAATAAAGAAGTTAAAGAAAAGACTTAAAGAATTGAAAGGGTTTGCAACACCGTAAGAAGAACCACAATATCAACCAACAAGACCCCACTAGGGATTTAACCACCAGCCAATGAGTATACATGGGAAGGACCCATGACTCCAGCCACATTTGTAGCAGAGGATGACACTGTTCATCATCAATAGGATAAAAAGCCCATGGTCCTGTGAAAGCTTGTTTCCCCAATAGGGTAATGCCAGTGAGTTGGGGTTGGAGGGGGTTGGTGGGAATGGGAGTATCCTCATAGAAGCAAGGGGAAGGGGTATGGGAGAAGGGGTAGAGGGATAACATTTGAAATGTAAATACATAAAATATCAAAGAAAAATAAAATTAAAAAAAAGAACAATATCAACCAATCAGACCTCCCAAAGCTCCCAGGGACTACACAACCAACCCAAGAGTACACATGGAAGGACCAATGGCTGCAGCTGGATATGTAGCAGAGGGTGACCTTACTGAGCATCACTGTGAGGCGAGCCCCTTGGTCCTGTCAAGGTTTGCTGACCCAGGGTAGGAAAATGCCAGCAAACTGGAACAGGAGTGGGTAGACAGATGCAAGATCTCCTGCATAGAGGGAGGGAGAGGGGGAAAAGGAGGGAAATAGTTTTGAAGCAGAAACTGGGAAGGAGGATAACATTTGAAATGCCATAAATAAAATAGCCAGCAAAAATTGAAAGGAAAATGTTTCTATGGTTTTGTGAAAAAGAAACAGCACCACTTAAATCCTAGCCTATTGAATGCCTTGATGGCATGCCCTTTAACTGCATTGAATGCCTTGATGGCATGCCCTTTAACTGCATTATTATCAGCAAGAGCTTTATATTTTCAAGAGAATATGCTTTGAATGCAAGATAATATTGTGGAAATACACAATTGCCACATTGTACACTGAAATTTGAAATTTTGATGTGAAGCTACTTTCCCCAAAATTATAGGCATCATCAGTTAGGCTTTTTCTGAAGTGAATCCCTGAAATAAATGCCTTAAAATATTTACACATTTGCTCATGTTTTGGGATCCAATTCCAGCTCCTTGAGTAGCATCAAAATGTATTTGGCTTTATTTCACCCAATAATAACACAGTATGGTTAGGGTATTAAATGTCCACAAAAGGACTATGAATTAGATACTAGACTCTAAAATGGAACTTTTGGACCTAGTAGAAATTTTACAATGTTGGGTACGGTGAGAGATATTAACATCTTTGTGCAAGGTGCTTGAATGGGATAGTGATACTGTATCCTGTTCCTCCAGTCTTGTTTCACCATATGGTTGTGTCATGATGTTCTAACTCACTAGAGTCCCAAAACAAAGGGGCAGACAGATATGCACTGAAATTGTAGAAGTCAATGATAATAAACTTTAAATGGTTAGGTAATTAACCTATGGTTAGGTATTGAACTCTGACTTACCAAAGCACACAGCTACTATTCAGAAATGCTTCTTTTGATATACACACACATACACATACACACACACACACACACACACATACACACACACACACACACACACACACACAATGTCCCCCACAGACACATTGTACAGAAGTCAAATGAAAAAGAAAGGAAGTGAAAGGCTATCAACATCAGGCATATACATGCTCTCGTTCTCTCTCTCTCTCTCTCTCTCTCTCTCTCTCTCTCTCTCTCTCTCTCTCTCTCTCTCTCTCTCCAGCTCCTGGTTATAATAAATAAGGCTGCTATGAACATAGTGTAGCATGTGTCCTTGTTATATGTTGGAGGATCTTTTTGGTATATAGCCAAGAAATGGGATTGTGGTATCCTCAGGTAGTACTGTATCCAACTTTGTGAGAAAATTCCACGCCAATATCCAGAGTGGTTATACCAGCTTGCAATCCCACCAACAATGGAGGAGTGTTCCTTTCAGAGACTACCCCATCCAGGGATCCATCCCATATGTTGTCACTATTGCTGATGCAAAGAAGTGTTTACAGAAAGTGGCCTGATATGGATGTCTCCTAAGAGGTTCTGCCAGAGCCCTAGTAATACTAAAGGGGATGCTTGCAGCTAACCAAAGGAATGAGCAAGGGGACCCCAAAGGAGGAGCAAGAGAAAGGACTGAAGGTGCTAAAGAGGTTTGCAACCCCAAGTAATAAAAACAATATTAACCAACCAGACAACCCCACACCCAGAGTTCCCAGGGCCTAAAACACTAACCAATTGGTACAAACGGAGGGACTCACGGCTCCAGTAGCATATGTAGTAGAGGATGACATTGTCTGGCATCAATAGGAGGAGAAGACCTCGGTCCTATTAAGGCTTGTTTCCACAGTGTAGGGAAATGCCAGGGTATTGAGGTGGGATGGCTTGGTGGGAGTGGGAGCATCTTTATAAATCAGGGTGAGGAGGAGGGGGAGAAGGGATGGCAGAATGAGTAAAGGGGATAACATTTGAAGTGTAAATACATAAAATATCCAATAAAAATGTTTTGAAAAAAAAGAAGTAAAATTTGCAGACATCATCATGTCTCAGGTAAGGCAATTCCCAGATGGCCTTTCCTTCAATCTCTGTTCCATTTTTTTTTTAAATTGGATATGATTTTATTTACATTTCAAATGTTATCCCCTTTCCTGGGTTCCCCTCTGGAAACCCCATCCCATCCCCCCAACCCTGGCTTCTATGAAGGTGCTCCTTCACCCTTCCACCCATTCTTTCCCACCCCCCAACCCTGGCAGTCTCTTACACTTGGGCATTGAGCCTTCACAGGACCAAGGGCCTCTCCTCCCATTTATGCCTGACAAAGCCATCTTCTGCTACATTTGAGGCTGGAGCCATGGGTCACTCCATCTGAACTCTTTGGTTGGTGGTTAAGTCCCTGGTAGCTCTGGGGCGTTTGGTTGATTGATATTGTTCTTACTATGGGGTTGCAAACTCCTTCAGCTACTTCAGTTTTCCACGTCGTGATCTATCAAGTCTGCAGACACCAAACCGGACACTGCTGCTGAGGTCAAGAGGCTCTTGCTGACAGGAACCTGGTGTGGTGGTTCCTTGGGAAGTCTGATCAGCACTGACGAAAGCAGGTGTAGATGCTTGGAGCCAACCATCAGACTGAACTCAGGGAACCTGGTGGGGGAGCTGGCAGAAGAACTGGAGGAGCAGAAGGGGATTGCAACCCCATTGGAAGAGCAATATCAATTGTCTGGACCACCAAGTGCTTCCAGAATCTAGACTACCAACCAAGGAGTGTACCTGGAGAGATTTGTGACTCTATATACATATGTAGTAGAGGATAGCCTTGCCTAACAGCAATGAGAGACAAAGCCCTTAGTTGTAGGGAGGCTTGATACCCCAGTTTATGGGCATGCTGAAGCAGTGGGGTGGGAGAGAGTGGGTGAGTAGGGGAGCAGCCTCATAAAGGCAAATGGGAGGGGTAAGTGCAGTTGTGGGACTGAGGTGGTTGGCAGAGGGGTAACCGGGAAGTGGGATATTATTTAAGATGTAAATGGAAGGAATGATCAATAAATAAAAAAATTTTAAAAAGGAAATATAATTTGCCTCAAAAGGAATTCAAATAATGCATATTTTATGTCATATAGGAAAACTTTCAATCACATGATGAGTAAGGCCAACTGAATGAAAGGAGACTTAAGTTTGTTTATCATTTTCTTTCACCCTTAACTGACAGTTTGTCAGAAGCTGAATGTTAGAAAGAAAGCAGAAATTATCGTGAATTTTAAAAGCAACTCAGAAATACATATTCTTAACTAAAAGCTTGTGGTGGAAAATTGAAAATACTTATATTTCTGCATGTAAAGGTTCAATATCCATGTGAATAAAATTCCCCTTGAAAGGGGTATTGCCATGGTAAACAAGAACCACAGCTTGCTATTCAATGCAGTGCTTCAATGTGATTGTATTGTTATTTTGAAATATGTTTCTGTCTTTGCACATATTTCTTTGGTTTTGATTATGAAGAACTAAACATTGTTTGAATGGCCTTGTACAATGGCCATTTATATCGTGTAGGCACAGGTCTGTAGAGACTACATGTGTTTCAATCTGCCATAGAGAGGGAAATGATTTCCTAATCTCATACAGAGTTCTGTATTTTCAAGGGCAATCAGATAAAACATTTGTGACCTTCCATTTTTATTTTTAAAAACGAACCATGATTGAATCATTTATATATAATACATACTTTCTAAAAGACCTTCTTGATAACAGGGTTTCAAAGATTGATGTTTATTATAAAAAACTATTTGCCCTTTACTTGCTAACTTTGCAATGTCTTTGAAAGGAAATCTTTGGAAAACTTTAAAAACTACATTTAATACATAACATGTTGAGTGAGTGTATATTCTTATAACAATAACAATACTGGATAGAAGTTATACTTCTTTAATATTGTCCATTACTATTCAGCTCAGTAAAAGGTGTGATCACAGACAAATCAGGCAACAAAACGAGCTTTAAAAATATGTTGAAACACAGCTTCTGCAATTTACTGCAGCAAATCTAAAGCTGACTTGCAAATGACAAGAACAAATACAGGATGGTGTATTGGAGGCAAACACAACTGGACTTTGATATTTCAGGCAAAAAAACATACTTTGGGCAAGTCAATGTCATAAAAATGTGACAAATCATAGCATTAATACTCAGAATGAGAGAACCTGTAGTTCTGTCCTTTAGCACAACCAATCTTCAAAATTAGCTTATGATAATGGGTAAAAGAGTCAAAGATTAAGATCCCAGTGGTTAAGATCCCAGTTCAGATCCCTTGTTAGACTTGCTAGGGAACCCGATTTGGTTTAGCATCCTCATGACAGTTCCCAATTATTTGGAACCCTAGTTGCTAGGGATCAAGTGCTCTCTTCTGAACTCTGTAGACATAAGGCTTCCAGTTGGTACACATTCTCACATTGAGGCAAAATACTTATCCATTAAAATAAAATAATGCAAATAGAAATATAAACTTAATCACTAATTATACATGGAAAAGTCTCTAACCTCTCCTTATACAGTATAAGAACTCATTAATAACAGCAGAGAAAACCACACTTAACACAACCACGAATTATGAATGATGGAACAGATTCTACGTTCCCCAGTTCAGCAGTTCAACAAGACCATGACTTCATCCTAAACCATTTAATGATAATCCTTAAATGCCTCATTTGGACTTAGGCCAATTTCAGCAACTACAGTTGCAGTAACCCAAATGAAGAAATTTGCCAGGGCATAACTTGGATCTGAGGATGGGTTTCTTGTACTAGATATAGCAAATCAAATTGAACAATCATGATGACAAAGTCTGAAGGAGTCTATAACAATCCATTTACTCAGGGTAGATCATGTGGGTCTGGCAATGACTGATCATCACTGCTTAGCAAGAAATTAAACAAATAATGATAATAGCTTCACCTGAGCAAGTCAAAGTATTTGCAATTTGAAATCAAAAGAGATTTTGATTAATGGAGGGAATAGTACTGAATATAATCAGACTGTGAGAATATACTAAGAATATGGTAAGAGCAGACTGAGTAGAATATGTTTCTGACATGTCAAATATATAATCCAAACCTTGATTCTCTTCAAATTATTTAGCATTTTAGGTAAATGTTGCAGTTTCACAAGGTACTTGAAATTCTTACTGTTGGCAAAAGCCCTTCTGAAATGTTTGAGGGCTTGAATGAGATTTGTTATTTATTGGCTTTCTATTTGCTTTAATAAAATCAGAGTCCAGCATTCTTATTTCCTTCATTGCCATTTGTACAGCTATTTTAACTTATGAGGACCTCAACGCCTTTTCGCTCTTTCATAGTCCATTTTAAATGTGTTCCTCCATAGTGATTATCGAAGAGTAGACAACCAAACTCTCAATTTAATAAACCATTAAACCAATACAATAAAATTAAAATTAAATTGCTTTAGAATTATTTGATTTTTAAATTTTAGATCATGATTTAATTGCAAAATTTCCTTTTCCCTTTCCTCTCTCCAAATCATTTCTTAAACCATTCTCCATTTTCTGTCAATCTCGACGTTCTTAAAACCTGATTGTTATTGTACACAAATTTAAACATATCACATAAGAATATATATTTATAAATACTATTTGTTCAATCTGTAAATTGTTACCAGAATTTATGGTATCAGAGTTGGTCACTTTGCACTGGGCATTAATTATAGTCCTCATGGTGGGAAAAATTGTAAAAGCCAGAGTCTCAGGAAGTTTCTTGTGAGATTGTCTCACCTAGTAGTAATATTAAGCTACACCCCATATATCTCATGAATGTGACAAACATGAGCTGAACAAAATGATTCTAAAGAACAAGTCTTTGATTTTTTTCATCTCAATTTCCCTTTGCTCTGCATCACATTTCTGTGTTGACAGTGGCAAGACCATTGCTTATTCACACAAAGACAAAAGAATTGAAGATATATTTAAAATTATTAAATTATAATATTAATATTGATAAAAATAGTATTAATATAACAGTAATATTAGAGATCAAATGCAGATTTTGTGACATAAAATATAAATGACTTTATTAAATGTAGTTCATGAGGTAAATTATTTATCTATGTGAGGTAAATTATGTTTCTATCTATCTATCATTCATTTATCCATTTATATACATTTTGAATTTAACCAGGAATGGCTCTCTTTAATAATGATATCATATATGTACTTCCTGAATTATCACAATTTCCTCTTATAAATGTAATTTTATTGGTAATCTAAGTGCATATAGATGAAACTTCTAAAAACAAAGTTTGTGATTTTAAAGAAATTACCTATATACTTTTAAAAATAAAAATCATTCAACTAACTTGTAGACAGAAACAGAGAAAACAAGGAGAGGAATGGCCTGAATAATAGAGAAATAGTACACTTCATCTGAAAATTAATACACATACATGCCTATCCAGTCAGTTTGAAGCAGATAGTTTTTAGTAACAAATTTTACATGATTATAGAAAAGTATTTAGTCTGTGTTGATGAATGTTTTCTATTTAACTATCTGGGATAGTCTACTTTTTCAATTTGCCACTATCTAGAATCACCTGGCAAAATAAATTCAGTTACAGATACTCTAGTTTGGGTGGCACTATGAGTATATCTCTAAGGATAATTTTAATTAAATTTATTATTGTTGAAAGACCCACCTCTGTTTTGGTGGCACCATTTTATATGATGGTCATTCTAAACTAGAACAGAGAAATCAAACTGAGCACTAGTAAGCGCACACATGAGCATGTATACTCTCTTTTTTATCTGGTCTTGATTTAGAATGTGATATTATAAGCTTTTTAACTGATTTTGTGTCGCATCACCCCAAATGATGGAATGTATACTGAGAGAAATGTACCCTTTTGTTGTAGTAAAGTTAAAAAAGCTATCTTTTATTTCACACTAGTGCTGGCACTGTAGGGCCACATGGCATCTGTGGGATATTTTCATCTCAGTCAACAAGGTGTCTTGACTGCTAAGTTTCTCCCCTATCACACTGCCTATGGCTACTCTCTGAGCCTGACAACCATCTCTCTACATTCCCAAGGCAGGTTGCCACCATGCCAGACATACACATCCCTATTCCATGGGGCCCAGTGTATCCAGCCAACAAACACCCTCTTTAATTCATTTAAATTGCCACATGAAAGGACACACAACACAATAACCTCTGAACCAATTGATAAGATATAATTGCCCACCTAAATAAGATATAGTTTGCTCATCAACACATACAAAGCACTGTACATATCTATCTCTTAAGAATAGTCATAACAACCTGTAGATGTGCAGAGAGAAATCTTAACATCTGCTGCAATGTTTCTCTCAGCTGCCTCTCTCTTCACCAGTCTCCTCCTCCTCTATAACTTTTCTCCCACCCATTCTTCCTTCTCGTCCAATGACAGGCCTTGTTCTATCCTGTACCTGCCTGTATGGAAGTTTTATTTGACAGTTTTACAGAGACAAGTTGCAAAGAAAACAAGTAGGCACTGGTAAAGACAGAGGAGACAAAGAATGAGAAGCAGCCAAAGTATATGAACATATTGCCATTGTTACGTTGAGGCCAAACAGAGCAATTTGATCAGAAGCTAAGGAAAGTTGGTTTGAATCAGTCAGCTTGGAAGATTAGATTGTATGGAGGCTAGATGCTTTGAGGCCTATGCTTAGGCATACTTTGAACAGAGAAGAAAATGTTTTTTCGCTTAGCTCAAGCCAAGTATTTCACAGCTTGGGAAATAATAAAAACAATTATATTTTTAAATGTACCATATATAGCATATCACAAGTGTGAGATCATATGGCATTTCCCATGATTCACTATTTCCCTGAACATTAAATCTTATGGTTGTATCTATCTTGTTGTAAATGGGAAGTTGTCTTTATTTCTGACACATAAATAAGTTTATCCAATGTACATACATCGCACACTTTCTGTGTTATGTCATCTCTTTGCAAAATACTCAAATTGTTTTCATGTCTTAGTAAAAATAATGCAATAACTGCAATAAACATGGAAGAGAAATTTCCTCTTAGTCACACTGATTTTTGTATTTTATAGGCTTGCATTACTAGATGAAAAGCTGGGTTTTTTTTATTTTTCAATTTATTTTACATAATAGAGATATGGTTTACATTCCAAACACACTATTATATCCTTTCTAAGAGATGAGAGTTACATGGAAATTCTTGAGAAAGACCTTCCCTTATGGAAAAGATAAAATGGTGATTTTTTTCTTAAAAATGTCAACATCTTTTGACTAGAATGTTAAGAAAAGAATATACTGAGAAGGGACAGTGAGGACACTGAATTTCTTCACTAAGCCTGCCTTTTTTGGCACCCCTTGGGCAGATGGGCCCTAGTGGCCAAGATTTCTCATGAGTTAAAATCTAAGCATAGCTGTGCATGGGAAGACGATGGTTATGAAATCTTGTTTGGCAATTATACTGATGCTCAGGGTATCAGTACCTTGCTACTGTATTGATTGCAGAATATGTGGTGTAGTCATGCTACAGTGCTGAGTCATCTGCCACAATATGCTGGCAAAAGAATGGAGATGCTGGGGCTTGTAAAGTCAGTAGGGGTGAGCATGGTGCATATCTCAATGGAATCTTGAAAGAGCTTCTGGAGGGAAAGAATGCAAGACTGGGCAATGGACTTTGAATATAAAGTAGCTTATACTGAAAACAGGTCCCATATCTGGGAAGTGAGCTCACTGCACACACAGTCCAGCAGAGATGGCATTTCATGGTCAGGTATGTACCAGATAGGGAGAAGACAGCTCCCTTCCCAAGTGGGAACTGTGATTACCCTTAGGGGGATGGCAGTGTTAAGAAGGGGCTTCTTCTTCCTTACGCAGTTTGGCATAATGGAAGATTCGACGTACTTTCAATAGATATGCATACTCGAGTATCAATTTCAAATATTTAACTTTGCTGTAATCTAAATAAATATATCAGAAACCTTCATTTTGCATAAAAGCTTTAAACAGAGAGATGTCTGTGAATGAATGCTTTGTTATTAAAAATTATAAAAGGAACTAAACTTAAGCATAATGAAAATTACCCTCTTAAGTTTCTACAGAAAAAACTGGTGATGAAAAACTTAGTTATGAGAAGATTCCTTTTATGTTTAACCACTTTAAATGGTTGAAAAATATTTTAAAAATTGTGGGAGAAGACCCACTGAATTAACTATGCAGGGCTCATAGGGACTCACCGAGATTGAAGCAGTAAGCACTAAGACTCCACTGGTGTGCATCAATTCCTCTGCATAGACGGTAAGGCTGTTCGCTTGGTTTTGTGGGATTTTTAATAGATATAGCAGGTATATCTGTGAACCTTTTGTCTGCTTTTGGGATACTATTTCTTCCTATTGGGTTGAATGCCCAGCCTCAATTTGAAGGCTTTTGTCTTATCTTATTTGCCATGTTTAGTTATTGTCTCTTGGAGGCCTGCTCTTTTATGATGAGAAACAGAAGAGAAGTGGTTCTTTCATTACAACCACCCATTGAACTGTAATACAAAGTTTTCAATTAACTTTCCAAAAGTTTCAAATTTTATTGTAGTTCTGTTATGAACCACATGTCCCTAAAGCAGATATCCTTAGCATTTTATTTGCATTTAATATTTCAAGCTTTATTTTCAGTGTTCACAGCCATTTGGAGTTATCTGTCTTTCTTTAAAGATGCATTGTTATAAAGATAATATACAACTTACTTAAAATTTGAATATTAAGATATTCTTTTTCTGATTATTAAAAATAAAAACACACAAAATTTTCATTTTATTCCTATAAATCTGATCAGAAAGTCAATGTAACCTCTAAAACATATTTCAAACATTTTTATTCTGGGCATTGAGTTAACCAGATCCTTAAGAGCAGAGGCTGGTATAATAGTATTTTTAATCAAATAACTCCCACTCATAAGATTCCATTAGCAGAAATAATAACATTAATTTCATATTTAACTGATAAGCATCTTTTCTAAGGAAGTACTCATTTTTCTCATGTTACTATTGATTTATTTTCTGAATGAGCAATTTAGTATAATTGGCATATTCAAATACATCTTCATGAGATAACTCATACTTTAAAATCTAGATTATTTTCACATTATTAATTTGAAATGGTAAGATAAAAATTTCAAATTAAAAAGATATGAAAACTTGAACATTATAATATCAGGAATCCTAATAGTAGCAAGATTTGTCTCTTTCAGTTTCCTCCAAATATATTACTAATCAGTTATATTTTCCTCAGATGGAATATTTCCTATTTATCTATAATTCATAGATCATTATCACTTTCTCTGTTATCTACTTATTATTTACCTAAAAAAATGCTATGTGTCTAACTCTAAACCAAACATAAAAATGAAGACTCAGTATTGTCTCTGATTTATAAAATAACTTTGATCTATTAATGTTGAAATGATTTACTATTAATATGCAGAATTATATTTAAACTGCAAACAATAGCCATTGTATAGAACTTGGCTTTAAACTAATGTTTAGAATGCTTATAGTCACTTATATATTCACTATATTGATATGATTATGCTTGAGACACTTTTTAAAAATTGTTGTATCTTCAACTGTGAGGCAGTAATTTTCTGAACTAGTTCACAGTTTGTCAACTTTGGTCTGAAAGATTTATGAGAAATAAGAATGAAAGCAATCAATAGGTAACAAAAATTCTAAGATCGACAGTTTCTTGAAAATACCTAGAAGTGAGATTATAAAAAGTTTCTAATCTGGGATAAATTGAATATGATATAGTGGACAAATAGTCTCTGTGTCATGTCTGGACATTTATTTTACTTTTTATTCGATATTTTATTTATGTACATTTCCACTTTTCTGGTTTCCCCTCCAGAAACTTCCTATCACATCTCATTTCCCCCTGCTTCTATAAGGGTGCTTTACCACCCTCCCACCCTCCCCCTTCTGCCACCCTGCACTGGCATTTCCCTACACTGGAGCATGAAGCCTTCCTAGGACCAAGGGCCTCTACTCCCATTGATGCCAGACAAGGCCATCCTGTGCTACATATGCAGCTGGAGCCCCCATGTGTACTCTTCGGTTGGTGGTTTAATCCATGGGAGCTCTGGAGTGTCTGGTTGGTTGATATTGTTCTTCCTATGGGGTTGTAAACCCCATCAGTGCCTTCAGTTTTTCTCTAACTCATCCATTGAGGTCCCAGCGCTCAGTCAAAGGGTTGACTGCGAACATCTGCCTCTGTATTTTTCAGGATATGCAGAGTCTCTCAGAAGACAACTATATCTGCTGTCAGCAAGCACTTCTTCTTGGCATCTGTAAAGGTGTCTTGGTTTGGTGTCTGTGTAAGGGTTGGATACCTAGGGGAGGCAGTCTCTGGATGGCCTATTCTTTAGTTTCTGCTCCACAATTTGTCTCCATATTTCCTTTAAACAGGAACAATCCTGGATTAAATATTAGGAAATGAGCAGGCAGTTCATCCCCAAATCAGTGTCCTTGCCTAATCTCTGAATATGATCTCTATAGGTTCTCCTTCCTGTTTGTGGGGTATTTCAGCCAATGTCATCCCCATGGGTTGTTGCTATCCTGGCATCTGGGACTTGCTGTAGCTACCTCTCGTTCTCCATTCACCATTGCTGCACACATCTGTTCAAATTACTGAACCTCTATGTATTATCCCTGTCTCCTCCAATAGTTGATTCTGCAACCCCCTTTTTCCCAACCCCCTCCTCACTTCCTCCCAAATCCCTTGCTTCCTCTACATCCAGTGAGTAGTTTGTTTCCCCTTGTAAGTATGACTGACACATCCGTACTTGAGTCTTCCTTGTTTATCAGGCTTAGGAGTTCTCTGGTGGAATTACTGGGGTCATTTAAGTATACTATCATATCATCTGCAAACAGTGATATTTTGACTTCTTCTTTTACAATTTGTACCCCATTGACCTCCTTTTGTTGTCTAACGGCTCTGCTGGAACTTTGACTACTATATTGAATAGGTAGGGAGAGAGTGGGCAGCCTTGTCTAGCTCTTTATTTTAGTGGAATTGCCTCAACTTTCTCTCCATTTAGTTTGATGTTGGCTACTTGTTTGATATATATTGCTTTTACAGGGCCTTGAATTCCTGATCTTTCCAAGATCTTTACCATGAATGGTTGTTTAATTTTCTCAAATGCTTTCTCAGCATCCAATGAGATGAGATGATCATGTTTCTTTTTTTTTTTACGTTGAGTTTGTTTATATAGTGCATTATGTTGATAGATTTTTATATATTAAACGAACCCTGCATCCCTAAGATGAAGCTTACTTGATCATGGTGGATGATGGTATGGTGTGGTTTTGGATTCGGTTTGCAAGAATTTTATTGAGTAATTTTTGCATCAACTTTCATGCAGGAAGTTGGTCTGAAGTTCTCTTTGTTTGTAGGATATATTTGTGGCTTCAAAGAATGAATTGTATAGTATTCCTTCTGCTTCTATAATGTAGACCAGTTTGAAGAGTATTGGGATTAGATCTTCTCTGAGGTTCTGATAGAATTCTTTACCAAACAAATCTGGTCCTGGACCTTTTTTTGGTTGGGAGACTTTTTGTTTTTAAGATTTATTTATTTGTTGATTCTTTGTATTGTTCTTTTTGTTTCTAGTTGGTTGGTTTCAGGTCTGAGTTTGATTATTTATTGCTATATATTCCTCTTAGGTGTATTTGCTTCTTTTTGTTCTAGTTCTTTTAGGTGTGCTAGTGTGTTCTCCCTCCAGTTTCTTTTTGGAGACACTCAGAGCTATGAGTTTTCCTCTTAGCACTGCCTTCATCGTGTCCCATACATTTGGGTATGTTGTGCCATCATTTTCATTAAATTCTAAAACCTCTATAATTTGTTTCTTTATTTCATCTTTGACAAAGTGATCATTGAGTAGAACATTGTTCAGCTTCCATGTATATGTGAACTTTCTGCCATTTTTGTTATTGAGGACAAGCCTTAGTCTGTGGCGGTGCGATAGGATGCAGGGGATTATTTCAAACTTCTTGAATCTGTTGAGGCCTGTTTGTGACTGATTACATAAATGGTCAGTTTTGGAGAAGGTACCATGAGGTGTGGAGAGGAAGGTATTTTTTTTATTATTTTAGGACGAAATATTCTATAGATATCATTAAATCCATTAGGCTCATAACTTCTGTTAGTTTCTCTGTGTCTCTGATTAGTTTCTTTTTCCATGATTTGTCCCTTGATGAGAGTGGGGTGTTGAAGTCTTCTACTATCATTGATTGAGGTGCAATGTGTGCGTTGATATTTAGTAAGGTTTCTTTTATGAATGTAGGTGCCCTTGCATTTAGAGCATAGATATTCAGGATTGAGAGTTCGTCTTGGTGGATTTTTTCTTTAGAGAATATGAAGTGTCTTTTCTTTTCTGTTTTGATACCTTTTGGTTGAAAGTCAATTTTATTCTGTATTAGAATGGCTATTTCAGTCTTTTTCTTGGGACCATTTGCTTGAAAAAAAAATGTCCAGTCTTTTTCTCTGAGGTAGTGTCTGTCTTTGTCACTGAATTGTGTTTCCTGTATGCTGGGTCCTCTTATGTATCCAGTTTATTAGTCTATGTGTTTTTTATTGGACAATTGAATCCATTGATGCTGATAGATATGAGGGACCAATGATTGTTCTTTCCTGTTATTTTACTTTAATTAGCAGTGGAATTATATTTGTGTGGTTATCTTCTTTTGAGCTCGTTGAAAGAAAATTACTTTCCTGTTTTTTTCTAGTATGTAGTTTCCCTCCTGTGTTGGAGTTTTCCATCTTTTATCTTTTGTAAGATTGTATTTGTATGAAGATATTGTGTAAATTTGGTTTTGTCATGGAATATCTTGGTTTCTCCATTTTTGTTAATTAAGAGTTTTCCTGGGTATAGTAGCCTGGGCTGGCAGTTTGTCTCTTAGGGTCTGTATGATATCTGCTCAGGATTTTCTGGCTTTGACAGTGTCTAGTAGAAGTCTGGTATAATTCTGGTAGGTCTGCCTTTATGTTACTCGAACTTTTCCCTTTACTGCTTTAAATATTCTTTCTTTGTTTTGTGCATTTTGTGTTTTGATTATTATGTGATAAAGGAGTTTCTTTTCTGGTCCAGTCTATTTGTATTTCTGTAGGCTTCTCATATGTTCATGGGCATCTCTTCCTTTAGCTTAGGGAAGTTTACTTTTAGAATTTTGTTGAAGATATTACTGGCTCTTTTTACTGGGAGTCTTCACTCTCTTTTATACCTATTATTCTCAAGTTTTGTCTTCTCATTGTTTCCTGGATTTCCCGGATGTCTTAAGTTAGGAGCTTTTTGTGTTTTGCATTTTCTTTGACTTTTGTGTCAATGTTTCCTATGTTATCTTCTGCACCTGAGATTCTCTCTTCCATCTCTTGTATTCTTTTGTTGGTGTTTGCATCTATGAGTTCTGATCTCTTTCCTGGGTTTTTTATCTTCAAGGTTGTCTCCTTTTGTGAATTCTTTATTGTCTCTATTTCGATTTTTAGATCCTGGATGTTTTTCGTCAATTCCCTCACCCGTTTAGTTGTATTTTCCTGCAATTCTTTAAGGGATTATTGTGTTTCCTTTTAAGGGAGTCTACCTGTTTACCTGTATTCTCTATTTCTTTAAGAGAGTTATTTTTGTCTTTCCTAAAGTCCTCTATTTTCATCTTGAGATGAGGTTTTTAAATACAAATCTTGCTTTTCTGGTTTGGTGGCATATCGAGGACTTACTGTAGTGGGAGAACTGTGTTCTGATGATGCCAATTAGCCTTGGTCTCTGTTGCTTATGTTCTTGTACTTGCTTCTTGCCCTCTGGTTATCTCCAGTGTTATCTGCCCTTGCTGTCTCTGACTGCAGCCAGTCCTGCTTGTGATCCTCATTGTATCTAAATTCCTCAGAGTCCAGCTGTCTCTGTGCAACTATGATTCTGAGATCCTGCGATCCTGAGATTCTTGTTGGGTCTGACCTTTTGTGTGTAGAGCTTCCTCTGAGATCTTGTGGTCCTGGGCATTTCAGAGCACCTCTGATCCTGGGCATGTTAGAGCACCTGGATTCTGGCTTCTTCTGGGTTGTGGTACTTGTTGCAGAGCCTATGTCCAAGGTCTGCTCAAGGCCCTGGCTCAGACTGGAAGAAATCCATGCCCCTTGTTGTGTGGGGGTTCCTGCATGCCTGGATCATGGTAACTCCAGGTGGTGGGGTGGGTATTGGGCCAGATGTTGTGGCTTCTCCTGTGATCCTGGTTGTTTAGAGCACCTGGGAGTCAGGCTACCTTTGGGTATTGCAGGAGTGCGTTCAGAGTCATTGCCCGAGGTCTTCTAGGGCACTTGTTCAGACTGGAAGTTCGGAACCCATACCACTCGCTGGTCCCAGGGGTCCCAGTTATTCCCGGAGTAGTTGTTGTGCTCTCCTCATCTCTGATCCTGAGTGTGTTAAAGTACCTGGGAGTTTTGCTTTCTCTTGGAGTTGTGGGACTGGGTACAGAGCCAGAGCTCAAGGTCTTCTCCATACTTACAGATTTTAATGAAAATATTTTTTTTTTTAAACTCACAATGTTTCTTCTCTTAACTCCTTTCTTGACTCCAATTTAGGTGCTGCTTTTTTTTACCAGTTAGGTTTGAAATTCAGAGCTAATTGGAAATTAAATTTCAAGACATTCTACTTCAGTGGTATATAACATGCCTGCAGCTGTCCCTACCTGTCCAAGTATTTGTGTAAACTTAACAGCTCATGTTACTATATAGTTACTACTAAAGAACATAACTTCTTCTACTAAGTTCTATTAAAGAACTTGCACTTCCATTTCAAGACTTTGTATTTGTACTTCCTCAGCATCCTGTGCATGATAATTTTCATTTCTATTCATGTCCAGAGTTATTCTTATCAAAATATAAAAGCTTTTACTATAACTTTACAGAAAATAAAGTGAAAAACCTCTTATGGAGAGTATTACAGATACTTTCCTATCCTCTGCTCATTTTAGAGCAATGTTCCTTCTTACCTTAAGTTAAAAAGTACATGTATGGAATGTTAGTAATCATTTGTATCATCTTGCCGACAGAAGTATGAAAACACATGCACAAGCAATGACATATGTATAGTATTCTACTTCCCTGTTAAATTTCCTAATTTTTTAATCTATATGAAAACAAAACCCAATGTCTTTAATTTAAGCTGACTCCATGATGTTACTAATAGGTGTTTTTTGCCCATTCCCTGACTTGCTGACTTATTTTCCACCGGTCACACAGATATCTTGATGTTATTAAATATAGCAGACACTTGAGGGCTTTTCATTTTGGCTGTCTTTATTTTCAAAGGTCATCCTTAGATATCGCCATGATTCAGGCATCTTCAATTCTTCCTGATCTTTGTTGAATGATACATTATTGAAATGGTCTTTCTTTCCTGAATACTGAATACTCTCCTGAAAATGGAACATCATGTACCTTTCAAAGTGCTGTGACTTTCTTGGATACATACTGTTTGGTTCTCCTGTCTAGTTTATGAAAGTAGAAATTTTGCTCACTTTTACTTTAGAGGTACTGGATGCATAGGCACAGTCTATAAATACATTTTTAAAGAATACAGAAATATAGAAGAAAATTTCGGCATTCTTTGTGAATGATGTTGCCAAGGTTATAAGACTCTGGTTCTCATTGGACATCGGAGCTATAGAATAATAAAGAGAGGCTGCCATAAACATGCTGGGGAAAGGGTGCTGTCAGAGCCAGCTTTGGAAATGTGGAACTCTGTCCTTATAGCTGAATATTTGCCACATTCCATCAATAGTGATCTCTGTTGTCAACTACTTGATTATATATTTACAAGCCATTTAGAAAATTAATCAAACTGGAACTTGTCATATACTCCAAATCTGGAAGGGATTGTTTTAAAAATCATGTTTGTATACTAGAACCACTAATTGTGATGTGTATCCAATTTATTCAGATAGCATTGAATGTTCCTACGTGGCTGCCTCTCCAGCAAGATGTTTAAAAAACTAATAATTAATTTATTTAATTTTCATTATCCAACTTTTAGTTTTGCCTTCCTGTTAAAGGACAATAATCAATTAGAAACATACAAGACATAAAATAATGAAAGGCAGTTTAGATATTTATACATGCATAAATAATATATTTTTGGCATATTTTCTAATGTCCCAAAATTTAAAAGTAAAGACAGAGTTATAATACTGTTCAAAATATAAGTTACTCTTTGTTCTGTATGCACATGCAGATACAAATGAGATAATAAAATATATCATAAACATCAATAGACACACAAAACACAGACACACACATACAAATACACACACACACACACACACAAACACACACACATACACACACAAATACACACCAGAAAAGGTAAAATACTGTGTTTCCCAGGATGAACAACCAAATATACATTAAAAATGCAAAGGTAAACCATAAATAATATTAAGAAATAAGAAGAAAGTGCAAAATATAAAGTGTAAAATGTCAGATAAAGAACTGATACAAAATATTACACCAAAGTCCAATTATTCCATAATTCTGTACAAATATTTTCTCTGAACATCAAGAACTCAATGTGTGTCATCTAACCTCTCTGGAATAAAAATTAGTTGTTCAAAGAAAAACTCAGCTGCTCAAAGGAGTTATAATAATCAATAAGCCATTGTTTCTAAATGACAGTGTATTACCAAAATATTTCTGTACAGTAATTGTAATGAAGAGATCAGAGTGAAATAAATAAAACAACATGTGAAGTGAGTTTTACTCTGAGAAGTATGTCATTATGCCATATGCAAATTAATTCTATACATCAACATTTTCATAGAATAAATGAAATATAATTTGTATTCAATATGACAAATCTCATAATGTACAGTGGTATATTCTGAATGTATTTACAATTATCGAGTTAAATGTGAAAAGATTTTGGATTAAACTATCCCATAGTTATGCATGCACTGACACAATAGCTTTTTCCAGATCCAGTTATGATAGTATTGATATTTTCTGCTTTTTATGATTCTGAAAATATTAGCTTTAACAAGTAGAACAGAAAAGCTTAAAGCATATTAACAAATAAAACAAATTATCATCTTCATAATACTTTTATAATTAGAAATCAAAATTAGAACCACAATGATCTTCTGACCCTTCTTCAATTATGGTAACTTTCATAAAGATATTTTTTTTTCAAAATGGCATTCTCAGTTGAGCCGTTTAAAGCACAACAATAGCGATATGCTAACTGTATTGGTTATTTTCCTTAGTATTCTATCCAGATTCCTTGACCTTCTACAATCTCTAACTTCTCTTTTTACTGAATGAATAATTTCTACTAAGTCTATCTGATATTTTATTCCATGAGTTCTGATTATAAGTATATGCGTGTAATGTTTGTATGTTTTTCTTGGGGCAGTGGTTTTATAGATTGGAGACTATGTAACTTTTTCCTACTCTTTACACAATCATATCTAAATTGACATCAATTTTCAATAGTAAAATTTGATGCAGAAGTCATTTGATTTTGGAGATTTCTTTCTATGAAAACTCATAACCCAACTTAAGCATTCCAAGTAGTTAATTGCTATCATGATTTTCTGTTTCTTCTGTTATGTTTACTGTGATTAAAAATTTTTGCCAAGTAAAAATGATTTATTTCACACAGTATTTTAAATTGATGAGCAAAATTAATTTATGATGTACTTGGGAACTCTATGGATTTTAAAAGTTAAAGTACTTCCTCCTTTCCTATCTAGGTATCTACAAGAGTGACTTTTCTCAACTTCTCTTTATAAGTCTCCTATAAGCTTATCAACCTTTGGTTATAATGTATCAAACAAGTAGGATATATTGACAGGCAAAAGTTAAATCCAGAAATTCTAACTGAATCCATTCATCTTAAATCTAGCCTTTGCAGATTTCCTGTTATAAAAAATATTATACAAATGTTTTAGTTGATATTTATATACAAAAATAACTTAGGAAGAAAATGCTTGCCAATTTTAATACTTAATCAGTTGTATTAAAGTATATTCTTGACTTCTTTCTGAATGAATGTATGTATAATTTTAAATCAGGCAATTTACTAGTGTATTCTTAATTCAACAAGTATATACATAATAATAATATTTAAGGAAAATGTTTGAAATTTGAATTTTCCATTAACACATTAGCCCCTAATTTCTTTCTAATCCGCGTACACATTCATCATCCTTCCTTAATGCTATTGAAAATGTACACTTGCCTAAATATTTGTTAAATTTCCCTTTAAAATAGCAGAATAATTTTCAAAATGACATGAAACTTATATCTGACTCATTGAGAGGAGAATTGTACTCCTAGAAGGCATGGTCCTTCCATTTTACTTTTTATTTTCTCCCTCTAATCACATTTTTTTTTATTTTTTTCGGAGCTGGGGACCGAACCCAGGGCCTTATGCTTGCTAGGCAAGCGCTCTACCACTGAGCTAAATCCCCAACCCCCACAATTTTAAAATAAACTTCCCTCTTTATTTTCATTTATTTACATTTCTTTATTATATCCAGTGATTTTAAATATTTATGTAAATATGTAAGTATATATATTTATATAAATATGTAAGTATAAATAGATACAAATGCTGGCATCTTGTCCTTTCCTATTAGTTCTTGTTAAAAAGTAGTCTTTCTCTTAATCTGTTTACCCAACATTCCAGGTCTGTTTCTATCTTGTTAATTACAGATTGTATGAAGCAATTTATAGTCTGTTATGCTGAAATGGAATAATCTCTAGAAGACTTTCTTCCAATGAGATGAGCACAGAATTATAAAATATATGAATAATGACACTAGTATTGTAGGAGTAGGAGTGCTGCACTTTTTATATGATTCTTCTAAGCAAGTCTAAAGTGAAGGTCATTTCTTCAAGTAATCTACCGTTTTAGTAGGCTCTTCAGACATTTTGAAAGGGTCAACTGAAAGAAGAGTAATAAAAACACATCAGGTTCTTTTGCCTTAGGCAAGAAACAATCTCACGTGGAAAACTGTATATTTTTCAATGAACTGAAGCCAAGGAGGAGCACATGAGGGCCTTTGAGATTGAGGCCTCACTACAGAGAGAAGCAGGCATGAAATTTTAAGCACTATAAGCAAATATAGCAAGCTAAGGATCAGATGAGAGAGCAGTTTACTTTTGTAAATTGAGCTTCTAATAAAGGAAAATAGAAAGTATGGAAACCCAGACAGGGGATGCTAGAACCTTGTATGCAATATAAAAATGAAGAAATGCTAAAATTATGTATTTAGGTCATAGGACTGAAGAAGTATCTCAGATTTTGAAATCAGGAATTCTGTGTTTAGGTTATTTCTCTGAAAAGAACAGCGTGGGCACTGCATAATGAGAAATTTCTGGGAAATAAATAATGAACAGTAGCAAAATTGTGCTTTACCAGATAAAACAAAGAAGAGTATAATTAAACTCTTGGAATATTTGAACATTTCTGAAAGCAAAGGCTTGTGGAAATTTTCAAAACTATTAACATTCTTTTCTGTTTATATCTATCCAAAGCTTAGACAAAGAAGAGTAACAATACAGTTAATAAGAATTATCATTACAATATTGTCTGCAAATCTCTATGTTAGTTATATGTGTCATCAATATAAAAACATATGTTTATTATATATTCATAAGTATGTGATCAATATAGAGAATATGCCAGTGTTTTCATCTATTTAATTGTTTATTATTTATTTTGGGTCTTGATGTTGAGACATAGATATACTCTGCATCACACATGGCTTGGGAACTTACAGTCCTCTTGTCAGAATCTTTAGTGCTGGGATTGCAGAAATGTATCAGGTGGGGCTAACTACTACTCACAATACAATCATTTCAGACAATTAAAGAGGGTTTATATGAAAAAATAGTAAGAAATTATTCTGATTCTAGTTGAACACATTTATTGATTTTTAAAAAGTTAGTGGATATTAGCCAAAAAGCTCAAATTACCCAAAATGCAATCCACAGACCACAGGAAGCTCAAGAAGAAGGATGACGAAAATGCGGATGATCCCACTCCTTCTTGAAAGGGGGAAAATATCCATAGGAGGGGATATGGAGGCAAAGTTTATAGCAGCAACTTAAGATATGGCCATTCAGAGGCTGACCCACATGTGGCCCATATATAGACAGCCACCAAAACTAGATAAGACTGATGAAGCTAAAAAATGCATGCTGAAAAGGACTGGATATAGATCTCTCATGAGAGATACATCCAGAGCATGTCCAATACAGAGGTCAATGCTAGCAGCAAACCACCAAACTGAGAATAGTACCCCCTTGAGGGAATGAGAGGAAGTACTGAAAGAGTTGAAGGAGCTTGCAACCCCACAAAAACAACAATGCCAACCAACCAGAACTTCCAGGGACTAAACCACTACTGAAAGCCTATACGTGCACTGACCCAGGGCTCCAACTGCATGAGGAGCAGAGAATAGCCTTGTTGGGTCATCAGGGGAAGGGGAAGCCCTTGGTCCTGCCAAGGTTGGACTCCCAGTGCAAGGGAATATGAGGAGGAGCAATAAAGGGGATGTATAGGGGGAAATACCCATATGGGGGAGGGGGCCGAGAGGGAATGGGGGCTTATAGACAGGAAACCGGGAAGGGGATTAATGTTTGAAATGTAAATAAAGAAATATTCTAATAAAAATTTTTTAAAAAACGTTAGGGATTCTATTTTGGAAAAGAAATGAGTTGAATTTCCATTCTCTAGAACTATATAGAATATTAAATGGAGGCACCTCATAACTAATTGTTATGAGAAAAGAAAAATAGTACAAATATTAAGAAAGTATTGGGAATTACATATGTCATTGTGTTATGTGAAATTATTAATACTTAACTGTACTGACCCATGACTAAAGTTTTATGTCTCAGACTATGAAAATATAAGTTATCGATAATAAAGTCAAGATTAAATTAGAAAAGATTAAATCTTTAATCATCCACTCTATAAACTTGAATGACTTCATGACCTAGAGTCTATAGGTATAAAATATACATGACAGAATATTAGAAAACTAATATTTTTTAGAAACTTGAAAAATATTCTTTGAAAATTTTTGATATTACATTCTTATCTCTACCCATACTTGAAAGAGAATATAGTTGTAACACTACACACATTAAGTGCTTTATCCAAATGTGTTAAAGTATTGGATCTATATAAACTATTTTAACAAATCATATTATGTTCTCTCAATAACAACTTGCACAGGAGACATGACTTGGCTCAGATCAAGTACAATGGAGTGAACACCCTGAAGAATATTAGTGTTTTGTAGATTCAGAACATAAAGCAGCAACTCAGCAGCCAAAAGGACCACACAAGACCCCTACTCTATCAGGGCTGCTACCATGTAGAAAAATGTAAAAGTTGTGGAAGAGTCATGAGTTTACTAGGATCACACATTCCCACGAGGCTCTTCCTATCTTAGACACTCCAACTGTTACTGTGCAAAGTTAAATATTTAGATGAGGGGAGAGGTTGTTGAAGATTTCTTTAAATCTCCCAGATTTTCTGGTGGTATTTCTTTCTTTAACTGTACCCTTCAGTCTTTCTTTCTTTCTTTCTTTCTTTCTTTCTTTCTTTCTTTCTTTCTTTCTTTCTTTCTTTCTTTCTTTCTTTATTCCTCTTTCTTTCTTCTTTTTTCTTCCTATTATTTCACTAAACAAAGTCTCCCTTCACAGTACTACTAGTTCTGTAAGTTTATGGACCAATTATTCTAGAACTCATAGAGTTGTGCTGAATGAGTGCTTGAATTAAAGACATGCCATTTTTTTTAACCTATACTTCAATAAGAAACACAGTAAACTCAGTAATTAAATCACATGAAGATCTTGGACTGATTCATTTGTAACATTTTCCTCTACTCGTCCCAGATTTTAATTTGCTTGAAAATTCACAAAAAATGTAATGTAACATTGTTTCATCATTTTACTCTCTTTAATACAAAGTCATATACATACATGGACACACACATACATAGATATGCACACAAAAAGACAGGCATATAAACACATGCACATACACACAAACACACACACCTATTTTTGCTACAAGATAAGATTCCACTGTGATCTCGTGACATAAACATGAGTATTGAGCATAACAGTAGGTATGAAAGCTCTCAACCTGAAAGGCTCAAAGGCGAGAAGAAAGAATTTAAAAAACAGAGAAATGTAGAGAGGCATCTAGAGATTTCCTCTAGACTGGATATAGTGACCATTATCTTGAAGCATACTAGCTGTAATGAGATGCTCTCAATACTGTTCCTATTAATATTGCTTCATTGTTGAGTAATATTTGTGAGACTTAAAAATGATCATAATGCTCAGATCTATAAGGCCTTTATGAGACAGAAATCTATATGTTCCTCTCTTTGAAGTCACAATTGCAACTTGCAAGGAATAAGCCATTATTATGACAAGACTTTTTAGTCTTATAGGTACTTGTTGTGGAGTTGGTTTAATGCTTGTATTATGTTATTAAGTTCTCAGAATTCCATGAGAATCTGCATGTAAGATACTGAGGGTCCCTGTCCACAGTTGGTTCTAAATGGTAAATAAAGCTGCCAGAGGCCAATGGCTTGGCAGGATGACCAAGGCAGGACTTGAGGATCGACAGGTAAGAGGATGGAGAAGTAGGAAGCTACCATGCCAGGGAAGAAATAAGATTCAAGCTTGAGAGCTGCAGAGAGAGCATACCAGTAATAATAATAAAAGCCAGAAAAGAGCAAACCCCCAAACTAGATCTAGGGTAGCCAGGATGGAAAAGAAGTTTTAGTAAGTAATAATTCAGGAAATCAGAAGGGAGAGTGTGCTAGCCCCGTGGATGTTTAGTCATTGAGCTGACTAAAGCATATTAAATGTAAGGCTGTCCATAAGCCCCTCATTTTCTGATAAAAAATCTTGTTTTTCAATTAGAACTTGCCCCAAGTTTTTTTCTTGGTGAGTCTATGTACTCTGAATCTTGGGGAAATAGATGTTTTCTCAACTTTCTCCAAGAAGTCACGTAGCATGTAACATCAAGTTTATTTTTCCCAAACTTGAAGGCTTTTAATGGTGAAAGAATCATAACCAAGATAGCGACATTTTAAAATAATTACTTAAAATAAGAGCTAATGATTTAAATTTATGAACTTAAAAAAGCTAATAATGTTATTTGTGTCACTACTGGACAAACAAAATCACATTTTTTTTGTTGTTCTTAATTGGTCATATGAAGAATAATATCGAAAATAATACTATTACATGAAATAATTTACCACATCCTGTTATATTTTATTATTTTGATAATAAAATAAATTTACAGCAAAGATACATACAGAAGACAGAAAATATCTAATACATTAGTAAATTATAAATTAATCTGCAGTTGTTAAAAGTTGGCTAAAACATCCTTTGATAAGTCAGAAATTGTTGTTTTATTTATGTAAGAAATCACTCCAACATTTTAGACAATATTCAGTGAGGTTTTTCCTCATTTTGTTCATCTCAAATAATATTGATTTTAGTATGATTGTTTTGATTTCATCTTTTCCTTTATTAAACATTCGTCTGTAATATAGCAATCATTTGTCTGGGTTATCAGAGTTTTGTTCTGGTAATCCAAGGCCAATTGTCATTTTAGCAGGAACAATGGTTCTTGACAGAGAAATAAACAGAATCTAACTTGTATACATCAACGTTAATCACCATGGTTACATCACTTTAGAAGACCATGGAAATGTACTAGAAGCATATTTTTAATATCTTTTTATTAACTCCATAATGCTCTTTGACATCTGTGTTTGCATTTTCTGTTAAAATGTTGCCAATATCAAGATTGTAAAATAGCAAAGAGAACGACTTCTTGAAATAATTCATATATTTTACATTAAGATTGTGTTACAAAAGAAATGACTAAGAGTTTGAGTAAATATGCCTGTAATTTGCGCATCTATTATCCCATGTTCTTTGTTCTCTTGCATATTACCTCTTTCTGTAAACATGCAGTAAATCTACTTACAGAAGTCTGTAATGTTGAATGCAGTGCTTTTAGAGATTTCCTCAGAATGTAATAAACACTACAAACAATATATTTCCTTCCTGTGAAATGCAATGTATGCAAAATATCCTGAATACGTGTTATAAAGAAAATAAATTTAAATATTTAAAAAGTATTTTGGTAAATTCTGCCCAGCTTAGTGAGTTCTAGAAGTTCTAATCTGATTGCGAAGTTTTGTCTAGGTTATAAATAGCTTTTCTTGATATTTCAAAGCCAATTTTGAATCAACAACTGAGCTTATCTAAAAATTATTTAATTATTATTTTTATTTAAATAATTGAAAAATTCATACTGTTTATTACTATCGTACTCTAAAACAAAAACGTGAATATTCTTACAATAATGTAATATTTTTATTACTCTTTCAATTATGTAATACTCTCATTGGGTAAAATATTGTTATGTTCTGTTGGGAAACATCACTATTAAGGTAGCAGTCCCCCATGACCAGATGGCTTTCTGAGCTTGGCACCTAGTGGACGACTCTCTTTCTTAGTGGCTTTTAACTGTTCCTGCTTCGGTCTGGAGAGTGTTCCCAAACACAGGTGACAGGCCTTGTCTGAAATGTGACCTTGCACAGAGAGCTCTCTGCGGACTGCATAACTCAGCACACAAGTCCTTTTCTGGCTTCTGCCCACAAATACTTAGGTGCTATGATACAACCAATCTTCCCTTCCTTCTCACTTGATTCTATGACCAATTACTGCCTTTGACACATACCCCATAAGAAGGCCCTCACTTACCCTACCCCTGAACCAATAAATTAGTCTCATCTTGCTGCAGCAGTCTCCAAAGTTCATTTTGTCCATATTCACAGCACTCTGAGCCCAGCTCTCCACCTCTGCTCCTTTTGTTTTCTCAGGCTGGTAGCCATAGCCTTCAAAGAGAAGATGGGACCTACATTCTCCAACAACCATCTTTCATTATCCCAAACTTCTAAAATGGTTTCTTCATTTTTTTTTTACAAAAGCTATATATTATGTTGTTGTCTATAGTCACACTATTTGGCAAAAACACACCACCCAGACCTCTTATTCCTATTTAACTACATCATCATTTTCCCACCCAAATTTATCTGTCCTTTTTCATCATCCTCTTATCAAGCAACGTTTTAATTATTCTTTGAAAATTTTACACATTTATTTATTACAGTTGATAATATCCAACTCCTACTCCTCTCAGATTCCCCCCCCAAGAACTCTCAAATGCATCTCACTATCAGTATGATGTGCTTTTTTTCATTTATTCACATAGTTATTTTTTTAACTAAGTACAATGCTTTCCTATGTGCATAGGTGTGGAATTATATACTTGGGAATGGGCAACCTACCAATGGTTACACCCCCATCTATCATACTGGTTTTATCTTATGCAGCCCTTGTGGAGGTAGGCAGAACTAGTATGAGTTCATGTGTGCATCAACAATGTCAGGTATAGTAAGCACCATTTTCTAACACTGCCCACCAATCTCAGTATTGGACAATATTTTCCCTCCTTTTTCTGAAATGTTCCCAGAGAATGGAGGATGGGAATGTAGTTTGATCCAAATGACACTTCAGTGGATGAGCACTCCCAGTCATTTATTTCCAGCAATTGAAAGCTATTATTATCTGCATACTTGAAGAGAAGCTTCTCTGATGAGGAGTAGCTCAAATCTGTGGAAATGAACACTAGTATTTAGAATGCATTTTGACAACCTAACCATGTAGTCAAGCATTAAACAGCAGTAGGTTCCTCAAAAAGGTTTGTGAGTTTCCTACTTATTAGTATTGACCATATTTACTGTCATAGGCATTCATTTCTTCTGTAAAGGCTGCATAATCTCAGGGTAAAGGGATGAAGATTATATTCCAAACACGATATTATATAAATATAGAGAATGAACAATCTTGTCTTGTTTTTGATTTGGAAGGAATTGCTTTGAGTTTTTTCTTATAGATACCATATATCCTCCAGGCTCCTCAATCCTTCCTCTAACTCTTCCACAAGACTTCCAGAACTCCATCTAGGGTTTGGTTCTGAATGTCTGCATTTGTTTCAGTCAGCTGCTGGGTGGACCCTCTCAGAAGACAATTATGCTATGATCCAGTAGTGAATGCAATCTGACAGAAGCAAACATAGCCTGAATCTCCAAGGTGGTTGAAGGAGGAAAGCAGGCCAGCAATGTGTCTGTAGAGATCTTCTGAGAACAGCTTGACACATTCCTCCCCAAATTGTCAGAAGTTGCTACTGCATTCATTTATGTCTAGCTCACTCAAGGTACCTGATATCCAGGCTAGAACTGACAGAATTTCGCTCTCAACAGTGTCTTCACATATTACATTATCATGAAAAGGGTTTAACCAATAAGGAGGCATTACATTCTCACAGTGTTTTCCTGTGAACCCAGTACCCACACTGTCACAGTGGAAGTTGTTTCCTCCATCCAAACATAGACCTCCATGGATATATTGCTGATTGGCAGATGGTCAGAGGTAAGTTCACCAAGGAATCCATGTGTACAGGTACAGAAGTAAGACCCAAGAGCATCTTGACATGTGGCACCAGGTAGACTCAGCTGGCATCCACATTCATCAATTTCCAAGTCACAGTTCACAGAAAAATACTCTTAAGAACAGACACATGTGTATCTTTCTATCTCATTGAAGGCATATAGCCACATTCATGCAGGGTTCAGAAACACATTCATCTGCTTCCAAGTCATAATGTCTGCCTAAGTATTCAGGCATTCAGAAGCAGGTGTAGCAATTGATTCCGTCCTGGCACACAGCTTCATTGTGTGGCTTGGGTGCACCATCATAATGAGATGTCTTGCAGAACCTTCCAGCATTTAAAGCAGGGCAGATATAGATAGGGTGCTCAGGGTCTTTGTGATAGGTGTCTCCATTTTGGCAGTAATTTCCTCCATGGAAATTAATGGCAGTTTCACAGGTCAGCCCATTGTTTCCGGAAAGACATTGGCACAGAAAATTCCTTTATCCTGAAGTCTTCACACAGTGGAAATTCCTTGGCAGGCACTGGAGAAACAAGTGTCTTTTAGATATTCACAATCTTTGCCCAAATTATTGGGCATGTCTAAGCCACAATTTTTCTCTTGTGGAAAACACTTGTACATAGAATTGTTTTGGCAAGAATTTAAGAGACACCTGATATTGTTTTTGTTTATTCAGTTGTTGGGGATTTTTTGGTTTTGTTGTTGTTGTTTTGTTGTTGTTTGTTTGTGTTTTTGTTTTGTTTTGTTTTCAAAATGAATCCTAAAACCTCAGGATAATGTAGGACTAGGCACAACCTCTGACATTGATGTCAGACAAGACAGCCTCCCTAGAGGAACAGGAACCAAAGGCAAACAACAGAGTCAGGGAAAGTCCCCACTCTGGTTTTTGAGGGATCTGCATAAAAGCCACATTTCACATCTTCTACATATGTGTGAGGGCCTGAGTCCAGACTATCTATGCACTTTGGTTGATGGCTCAGTCTCTGAGAGCCCCAAAGGGACCACGTTATTTGACTCTCTTCATCTTCTAGTAGAATTCCTACTTCTTCTGAGTTCTTCAAGCTTTCTCCCAACTCTTTCACAAGACTTCCAGAGCCTTTTCTGATGTTTGGTTGTGGCTCTCTGGATTTATTTTGGTCAGATACTGGGTGGAGACTCTCAGAAGACAGTTATGCTAGGCTCCTGTCCTCATGCATAACAGAAAAAGCATTAATAGTGTCAGAGATTGGTTCTTGCCCATAGGATGGATCTCAACTTAGGCAAGTCATTGGTTCGTCATTCTCTCAGTATCTACCACAAGTACATGATCTTTTGATGTGTTTTTGGATTTAGTATGCAAGTATTTTATTGAGTATGTTTGCATCTAAGTTCATGAGGAAAATTGGTCTGTAATTCCTTTCTTTGTTAGTTCATTATGTGTTTTGATTATCAGGGTAACCCTGCACTCATAAAGTGACCTGGGCAATGTTTGTTTTGTTTCTATTTTGAGGAATAATTTGAGGTGTATTGCTAGAGAAATAAGACAACTGAAGAAAATCAAGAGGATACAAATTGGAAAGGCAGAAGTCAAAATGTCATCATTTAAAGACAGTATGATAGTATACATAAGTTCTAGATTGATTTCTATATGCACATGAAGGCTGGCACAAGTTAGATCAAGGCCATGATTGTACATTAAAAAAATAAGGCGGAGACAAAGCTTTTGTAAGATGAGAGAGAACGGGAAGGAGGAGTAGGAGAATCAAGATGGAGACAGAAAAGGTTGACTCAGATCTGGGTGGTCTTGAATGGCCCTAGGTTTATTTCTTAAGGGTGGATTTCTATATGTAAATTTATCTAGGTAGGCAGTTTATATCCTTATCAATTGGTTGTGAGTTTATCATGAGGATGTATTGTGGACTGAAAATTTAACATATAAATCTGATTGATAAATTGTAGTTATTGAGTCATAATTTCACCGGGTTGTTGGGGGTGTGAGCAGAGTCTATCTATGGCAGGGAGCTGTGATAGGACAGCCCATGCTGGACTTCTAGAGCCAGTGGGATAGATACTAATCAGAGATAAATTATGGAACAAACCATAATTTATCTCTGAATAGTATCTCTCCCAGTGGCTTTCTGCTAGCCATGAACTCTGATTCCAGCTACCCAATAAAATCATTGCTCTAGAAGTCCAGCATGGGCTGTCCTATCATAGCTCCAGGCTTAAAAAAATTCTATCTTGAACAATAAGATAATTGTTGGTGGTGACATTACCTGTAGATACTTTTACAGTAAGATCCAGTAAAGTTTCTTCCCAACAGTCCAATCTCAGCCAGCAGAAGACAGGGCTGTTAGTACTATGGAGTGAGGAAGAGGAGGAGGACGAGGAGGAGGAGGAGGAGGAGGAGGAGGAGGAGGAGGAGGAGGAGGAGGAGGAGGAGGAGGGAGGAGGAGGAAGAGAGAGAGAAGAGAGAGAGAGACACAGAGAGAGTAGGAGTTAGAGTTAAGGGACAGATTTCATGTGGGGAAGAGGGGAGATGGAAGGGAGCTGAGAGGAGTGAAGAAGGGGGAAAACTATAGTCAGGATCTACTCTATTTTCAAGAAAGGAAAGAATGTGTTCCAGAACCTTTAAATAAGAAAACAACAAACTATTTATTCTATTATCTGACATAATAAACTTCAAATCCTTGATCTCTCACTTATCTTATCTTCTAGTAAGTACTCTTTTACTTCTAGCTTCTAGTAGATCAATATATTTATTTGATTTTTATGTATGTGAGATTATGTGAGATTGTGTTTCATAGTTGGCTTGTTTTTCTTGACATAATTATCTTTAATAACATGATGGTTTCACAAGGTACAAACTTTTGTCCTTTTTTTTTATGTAACCAAATAACATTCCATGGAATGTATATACTACATTTAAAAAAAAAATTGACAAGTATTCTATTATATCTTAGCTCTTGCAAAATGATTCTTCTTCAAATGTTTCCTTAATATTTCAATTTTATTTCGTTGGAGATAATCCCACAAAATGAATGGTGCTTCATGTGTTATTTCTATTTTTAATTACTTGCTGAACATTCCTACTGGCTTGAGTATTTGCAGTATCAGGAGGAGAGCATAATGGCTCCCAGTCTCCACTTCCTTGTCAACTTTTACTGTTTATTTTTATTTTGTTTTGTGTCTTCTTTCAGAAGAGAGTCATTCTTACTGGAGTAAGGTAGTATGTTATTGTTTCTTGGTCCTTCATTTTCATGATGGTTATGATAATCTGAGTATCCTTTCATATGTTGAGCACCCCAAGTATGCAATATCACAACATAAGCTTTCATCTGAGTGTACAGTGTGAGAAATTCTGTCATTTTAAAATATGTTTTGTCTTGGTGTCACATCCTTCCTCTCAGCTTTTTTAGAAAGAGCTGAAGTAATTACTGAATCCATTCTGCTAATATCTAAACAGACATTTTCATACTTTCAAAGAATTTTAATTATGTGGTTACTATGTATTGCACAAACACAAAATGTCCATAGGAAACCTCTGACTATCACTTTTGTGATGATTGGTATATGCTATGCCCAGGGAGTGGCAGGATTAGAAGGTGTGGCCTTGTTGGAGTAGGTATATTACTATGGGTGTGAGTTATAAATTTTTTATTCTAGCTGCCTAGAAGTCAGTATTCTGCTAGCAGCCATTGGGTCAGGATGTAGAACTCTCAGCTCCTCCTGTACCTTGCCTACTTGGATGTTGCCATATTTCTACCTTGAGGATAATGGACTGAACCTCTGACCCTGTAAGCTAGCCCCAATTAAATGTTGACTTTATAAGAGTAGACATGGTCATGGTGTCTGTTCACAGCAGGAAAACTATCTCAGACACTTTATAATATTAAATGATGATACTTAATCCAATGACATTAGAAAGAAGCAGTGACCTCCACATTTTTATACATGATGCATTGGTAACCTAATAAATCATGCTTGTACTATACAGTGCTGACTAGAAGACACAATAGCACCATTATTATTCTCAAGAGCTATGGATATGTAGGATCTTAAAGTAAGATAATATCATCAGTATCAAAGATGGTACACATTGAATTTCCTAACATTTAGAATAAAGTTTGAAACTAAATCAGAGTTTTGTTTTTCATGAATACAGAAATGTTCCCAAATATTTTATGAATAGAGGTAGACAAGGTTCATGTAGACCTACCACTATTCTTTTTTAGAGCAGACATGTTCAACCAATTTCAATTAATGTTTATAAACATATGAGACTAATTTCTATGATCTTATACTTTAGATTTTGAAGTAACTCAGAAATATTTAAGATTTTAATATCCTTTGCTCCAACTATTAACAGTTAACAATTAACTATTAACAATTAACTATTAATTGGGAATAAATGTGACTGCGTAACAATTGCTACATTTAAAGACTGCACATCTTCATTAGTTATGTTCATCACTGATTTACTCAAGCACTAGCTTTTACAAGTTCTTTGGTCATCTCAGTCTTTATTTTTGAACAATTGCTTTCCACCACTAGTTTTAAGTAATTGTAATTTTCACTTGAATGCTTTCTTTAATCTCAGTATGAATCTATTTTTCCATTTCTGTTTACATGTAAAATTGGAATTTCTTTGAAGATCTATTCTAATTTTATGATATAGTTATTTCTAATTTTACCTAACAAGGGCATTACTTTTTTGTTGTTGTTTGTTTTAAATAAGACCCATAGTGTAAATAACCAAGTCTCCTCAGCCTCCTGGGTCTTTTTAACAATGAATGGGTTATTTTAATGGTTTCTCCAGAAGAAAAAAAAAAAGCCATTTACCTTTCATGCCATAACTGCCATTCTTAGGCCAACTACTTCCAACAGTGACATAGAAGTCACTGCTTGCAGGTTAATTTTGACTTGTATGTGGAATATAAATCCTCTCAAGGGGAGAGGGCGAAGAATTTAAAGGACACTGTGATGAAAATTGGTAACGGTTTGCAAGTACCATTAATTGTGGACATAAATTCTTGAAGAAGAAAAGTCCAAGCCTTCATTAAGCCATCCACACAAGAGTGTTAAAGAAACATCATGACTGTGATTCACATCATTGGGGTGAGAGTCTATATATCAAAAGTTCCCAGATTTAGAGTTGATGTTTTCCATGATTTCTTTTTTAGTGAATATTAAAGTTTAATTATATTCATTTCAAAGTTGTTTCATTACTATAACATAGTACATGTTCCATGAAAAGAAACCTATAATTTGCAGAATAATGAATTCATATTACTTATTAGTTGGATATTCTAATTAATTATCTTCATTTTGAGACATCCATACATATCTATTATAAAATATAATCATATCCTTTGCCTAGATTCTTCCTATAAGTGTCCACAGTGTCCTATAGACTGACTCCCTTCCAACTTGTATTTTTTCATGATTTTTGGTGACGTCATCCCACTAATTCCACTTAGTGCTGCATATTTACATATGCTATGTATGTTGGAGTATACACTGGAATAAGAAAAGTTACAAGTAAAAACACCTCCAAAATTCAGGTTTCTCCCTCCTTTGAAGCTATCAGCAGCAGATAACTCCCATTTAGAATGAATCCTGGAGAAGATATTCACTATTTGCTGTAACTGTGACTGCCTAGATATTGTGCAGATAAACATCAGCTGGTGAGAGCTCATGCATGTAACAGTAATGTCAAGTCTAGAATACAGTACTTCACCGCATGTCTTCCTATCTCCTACCTTTGGCTGGGGTAAGAGTATATATAGACCACATACTCCTAGCATTCAGTTACTTTTTTTCTTGTTTTGATATATATGTCTTGTTCTTCATTTTTTAATAAATCTAATAAAACATATTTTGAAATCAAACCAAACATGGAGAGCAAATGTCTGAACAGAATGTTTCATCTATCTGGTCTTATCTTCTATGATAAGAGGGGAAATAGGCTATCTTTCTTTACCTTAAGTGTAGTAATTGACAAGAAGACCTGGGATATGGTACACACCCTGGATATCCATCATGAAAGAGGTCAGAAACCGAATGTGACAAACTAATCAATAATAAAACTATCCAGGAGAAACAGCTTTGGTTCATAGATATGTGAAGTATTGTGATAAACCTTGTGACTAGTAAGTTAGGACCAATGTGTAACATTTGTCTTCAGACCTCTGCCCCTGAGCAATGTTTTACCAGCCTGAGAAAACCAATTCAACAGCAACTACCTTCTTTGGTGACAGTTACTTATACGAGGAAAAGAAGTCACCCTCCAAACAGGTTCCTCATTGTAACTAAGTTTGTTTATTTGTTTGCTTGTTTTTTCCTATTGTTGCGTTATGTCTTCACCAATGGGGGTAGCAGCCTAAGTATTTTACTCAGTTACAAAACCAACTCCAGATACACTGGAAATCTCATAAAGTACAGGCTCATAAAAGACCTCACTAGTAATTTTATGACTTCTATTAAAAGCAACGAATTCAACTTACAGATTTTGCTTTTCAAATGACCATTTGCACTTTGAGGGCATACATTTACTTTGGCCTAGTGGCTTTAATAACATTTTACATCATCCTTTAGTAATGGAGCAGAGCCACCACTGGAAATTCAAGAAAATGTTTATGATTAGAATTTATTTCACATTTTGCCTTAATTGTTTCTAGACAAAATAATATAGAGATTAAACACAGTGTGTCGTGCCTCTAATCTCTACACTCAAAAGACTGAAACAGAAAAGTCACCATGTGTCTAGAGTAAGCTTGTGAACGTATTGAGTTCAAAGCCCTCTTAAATCACAGTGTATTACTCTTTTCTCAAACAAGAAATCAAATTAATAAAATAAGAAGTAAGCCAGCAACATGGCCTCTCTGACAAGAAATCACATCCAAACATTTTCTAGATCTAAGTGATCCTGCTGGAATGACACACTTTTAATCCTTCTGGATATAATAGAAACATATCATTAGTACATATCTTTAATTCCTAAGAATGAAGGTAAAGTTAGTTTGTAGAAGGAAAAAACAACATGTTTGAAAGTGACATCAATTTGAGTGGCTAAGTGACAAATGAGATAAAAGATTTGATTGAATGAAAAAGAGAACATGCCCAACTCTTAGGAGAAGACAAGAAAGAGAACTACTTCAGAAGAACATAGAGTGAGTCAGAAATGGAGGGCAGTTCAGTGAGTGAAGTTCAGTTGAGTTCAGCAAATGCAATGGAACTAAGTACAGGGGAGTTTGGTGCATTCAGATGAATGTGGTTGAGTTCATGCAGTTCTGTTCAGTTTGTTCAGTTAATGCAGTGCAAATCAGCAGAGGCTGTTGAAGCCAGAAAATAAGAAGGATCTAGATTAGAGCAAATTTCCAGAGTAAGTTTGAACCCAAGCAGAGCAATTCAATGAAATGTTGAAGAAGCCAGTTTGAATCAGTCAGCTTGGAGAGAAGTTTGCACCAAAATAGCTGTTTGAACCAGTCAACAGGGTTTAGAAAGAACAAAAAAGATGAGCTTATTCAGCAGTAAGCCTACAAGATGGCAATCACAACTGGTGAATAAACGATACTTTTACAATAAAATTCAAACCATTTAATTTACAATCATTATTTCATAATTAAGTTAACTTTGAAACAATAATAAATACTTTATCTATATTACACAAAGATCATAAGAGTTATTCAAACATCCTTTTATCTATTAATACATCTCTGGGTGGGTAAGGCCAATAGAGTTATAAAGAACTCTGATATACCTAAATAGTCCAGTTTCTGTTTCTCTTTTTATGATTTCAGGAAACACTTAAGATTCAATATGCTCCTGTATTTGATTTTAGCTTTGGTTCTCAGATGCAAATTTAGCTTTATTTCTAATAGTTTTGAAAGTTTTATTATTGCATTTTTATTTCTTTTGCATGCATATGTATGTGAAGAGAGACACACACATGGGTTGATCAGAAGACAAGTTGCAAATTTTAGTTTTCCTTCTTCCATGTATCTACGTCAGTGATAAAACTCAGGTCTATCTGTGCCTTTACCTGGTAAGCAAACCTGTCAGTCATCTCAGACGTTTCTGGGATCAAATAAATAAATAAACAAAACTAATTAATCTATCAACAAGAAAACATCCGTTCTATATGAAGAAGGGAAACAAATATTTAATGCTGTTCAAATAAGGGGCAAGTGTATAATGTAACTTGACATGTGTTTCAGTCCATAGTTAAGAATTCTTCCATTTTTGTATTCAAAAAAAAAAAAAAGAAAAGAAAAGAAAAAAAAGAACCAGCTCAGTCTGCAGGCACAGCTAGTCAGGCAGAGGCTTATTTGGAAAGCAAATGTTCCAGAGCACAAATGGCATGGGTGGGACCTAAGGGCAACCCTGTGGGTTTTGCACTGTGATTTGAGATAATGCATGTGATTATTTTGAGGTAGCTGACATACTCATGGAGAAAGACTTCCCATTATCCCTCCCAAGTCATAATGGGCCTGACCTTTGTTTAGAGGATTTATTTTTGTGGTCCACTAGATAATCCAGATTAAGAAATACAAAGTAAATAATGTTCCAATGAAAGCTTATATCCTTTGAGAATTCAGAGCTTTCCTTAGTGCTTGTGTATGGGAAATTCCTGAAACCTAGTTTTTTGTTTATTTGTTTTGCTTATTTTAAAGATGTGCACCTGTCAATTTCTTTATTTATGATTTTTTAAAAATTAACATTTTACCTACAAGTATACCTGTTCACCACATTAAAATGTAATTATGCCATTCACTTCCTCCTTTTTATTCCTCTAATCCCTTTAACCCCTATCCCTACTCAATCTCAAATTTCTGGCATCCTAGGTTTTAATATACCAAGGATAACCTATCTTTGGTCTCACAGGTTTCAAAATATAAAGGACATTCCAGCTGTCAGGAGGCATAGCTTCTGTGACCAAGGAACTCAATGTCACTTTTGCAGGTTTTTATCTTATAGGTAAAATAATTTGGCAATGGATGCAGAAGAAAACACAACAACATTTTCTCACAGTATGAAAAATTAAAACGACTGGAACAGAAAAGCTAGATAGTTGCTTACTTCCTAGAGAGCAAGTTGGATAAGAAGAAAGCAGAAAGTGATGGTTTCCAAGTTGCAAGGGATGAATAACTGCCTGCAAAGGGACTGGGCATGTCTCGTCTTTATATATATATATATATATATATATATATTCAGGATCTGAATAAAGAAGATAAAAAGATATAAAGAAGAGATTATACTTTGTTAGAATTCAGAAAGTGGGGAGCTTAGGAGTGAGCATTCTTCATCTTAGATTCAGATAGAGCAGATGGTTTTACTGACAAGAGGTCTCTTGTGCAATCAATCAGTTAGAATATATCATTTATTAAGAGAAGGAGGAGAGATATAAATTTCTAGGCAATTTATTATGCCTTCCTTTTTGAAGGGAGGTATGACACACATTTTACTCTTTTATTCCAAAATCATGTAACAAAATAGATCAAAAGATTTAATAAAAAAAATCAATCACTAAAACAGCCATGGAAGAAACTACCTTCCATTAAAACTTTAAGGTTCTGCTATGTCTACTTTTTTCCCCTCTTAAGGCCTTGAGGAGTGAGAACTGTGATGCTTTCTCTCTCATTGAACATGGCATTTCATTTTTTGTTTGTTTGGTTTGGTGTTTGAAATGTCCCCTCACTATATTGTCCTTATGGTCTTGAACTTGGGAGATCTTCCTTCCTCTGCCTCTTAAGTGCTGGAATTAAAGTTATACACTACTACTCTTAGCCTAAAAGGATACTTTGAGTTTTCAGTTCCTTATACTGAGTGAGTTACTAGAGACACCGGAGGTGCCGTGGAAAGCTATCAAGTCAGAGGAGTCTGTTCTTATTGGACACAAAAACAGATTAATGTTTAACCTGACTGGTCACTTGATAGGGCTGCAGTGATAATGGAGTCCTGAAATCTTTCCTTTATGAGGCTGCTCTATGTGTAATTTGTTGTATTGAAGTTAAGATATTTTACTATTTTGGGTCAAGAGTCCATCATGGAGCTGGGTCAGCATTTTACAATAACTTGTCAGACAATAAAAGCAGGAATAAGGCTGCTTGGTGATATTTTTTCTCCCAGCTATGACTTTCATGGCCATCTTCTTCTAACAATTCTATCTCTAAATGTTCTTTTAGTCCTGAACTATTTGCCACTATGTTATGGCTAAGAAAAATAAAACTACAATACTAATTGAAATCAAATAAGAAGTATAAAAGGTAAATGTTGCAGAAAACCAAATATGTGACTTTTCTATGTGAAGTACTGAAAATTCAGTAAGCATTAAGATGT
>NC_046156.1:146272453-146289953 GCF_011064425.1 Rattus rattus | reverse complement strand
TTAATGATGCTTTCTGATATTCAACTAGGTCCTGGGAATCATTTGCATTTTATGTAACAGTATCTATGAAATAGTGAAATTCTGCAAGAGGACTTTTATATTCTCACATGTTTTGTTAAAATTGTATTTATTTATTTACTCAGTTTATATTCTGCAGGAGTTTCCCCCAACCTAGTTCTTCACATCTACCTTCTCCCACTATCCTCTCTTGCTCCATTTCTCTGTAAAAGAGGGAGGACTCCCATGGATATAAGTCAGTTCTGGCCCATCGAGTGGTAATAGGGCAAGGTTTATCCTCTCCTATTGAGAGTAGACTAGGAGGCAGCCCAAGAAAATCCACAGAATCAATTAACCTGAGTCCACTGGAGCTCATGGAGACTGAATTACTAACCAGGGAAATTGCATCGGACTGATCTAGCCACGCCACACATATGCTACAGTTGTTTGGCTGGTTCTTCTTGTGGGATTGCTAACCATGGGATCAGTGCGGTCTCTGACTCTGTTGTCTGCCTTTAGATCCCTTTCCTCATTCTTTTAGTTTTTTAAAATTTATCTGCGTTGTTTTCCTTTTTCTTTCTTGCTATTTTGTTTTGGAGAGAGAGAGAGAACAAAATGTTGGATGAATAGGAAGTGACAGGATTTGGGAGGAGTTGGGGAAAAATATAACGTAGACAAAATATATTGTTTTTATTTAAAATTATCCCTCTCCTAAACCAGATTTTTTCTTTCTTTCTGTGTGTGTGTATGTGTGTGTGTTGCTATTGGCATTAAACAGGAATAAATTTATGGATTCACATGCCTTATATTAAACACTGATTCACAGTCCTTACATTATATATAACCAGCTATCTCATTAAAATAACTACTATACCTTAGCTGATAAATTGTGTATGTAATGATATACTTGTTCTTTGCTAGACACGCTTTTGTTTTTATCTGAATGCTATTGGCAAAGGAGTTAAAGCAAAAAAAAATGTCCTATATACAGAATATATGTGCAAAGCTTCTGAATTCACTAAAGTTTGGAACAAAGTAGATTGTAAGAGGTGTTTTTAATAAACCACTCGGTGATTCATATCAATGAATTTCAATAAAGCTTTATGAACAGTAAGTATTTAGTAAGCACTTCTTATATATTTATATCATGCAAAATATTTTACAAAAGAGAATTAACCAGACAGACCAACAGTAATAGGAGAGGCCAAAATTTTTGTATGAACTTGCATGTATGTGATTTGCTTTATTGTTCTATAAATAATACTAAGGTCAATTATCTAGACCTTAAGCAATTGAAGAAGTACCGGAAAGATTCTCAAGTGAATAAGTTACATGCAGTGGATAGTTTCCTTTGCTTGCTTACTTGATCTTGGAGGAGCCTAAAGGCAGGGTTTCTATGCCATTTGAAGTGTCAGCAATTACCATGAAATGGAAGTGAAAGAGAACATCTTTCTTTTGCTCTGTGATTCGAATTAGTGAATTGTCAACCACAGTGACTAATGAGAAAGTCCAGCTTTGGGTTCCATTGTTCATAATGAGTATCATTTTGGAACCCCTGCCTCCTCGAACTTGTTTATGAATTTAAAACAGATTTGTAATAAACAGGCCCATTAGTTCCTTCCCTTAAGTTTATAAAAATTCTGTGTTGGTACAGACTACAAATATTTAAAGCTATCTCAACTAAACCCATCATAATAGATATTAGTTTATTAACTAAAATTTTATGATTGATGTTTGGTTTTGGTCTTTAAATTATCAGAAAAATCAAAACCGATATGGTATGGTAAAACATACCATATTAATATATAAAGTTTTAAAAACTCTCATAACTTAAGTATTTCAAAAACGTTAAAATTCAAGTGAACATATGATTCTAAATAAAAGCAAAAATATATTCCAAGAAAAAGGACTTATTATTGTTCCCCTGTATTTAGAAAATAAAATAAAAAAAATTCACACTAGAGAATTTTAAGTCTTCGATTCAGACTCCCATTACTTAACATGGAAAGCTCAAAATTGGAACGAATCTAATTAAAGACATAATATCACACCAGTGTTTGACAACTCCATATTTTCTTCTGGACCTTAGAGTTAAGTTCCACAAGTTAACTGACTCTGTCTTCCTTGTGATGCCCAATGTTAACTCTGCGTCAAAACCCAGCTATAACCAGTGATTCAGTTCCTCCTTCTGCCCACCTTCATGCTCCAGCGACCAGATCACTTGACAATTCACAAATTGATTGATGCTTTCCTGAATTGCTGTTATTTTTTGAAAGTATAAAAGTGCTTCTTTGGCCAGAAATAGAATTAAGCAAGCTTTCCTGACAAGATAGAGATGCAAGTTGCAGCTTTTCTATGTAAAACAATGCAGATCAATTCAATCTAAAGTTTTTCCCCCAGTATATGCTGTAAGATGTAAAACTGCTGAGAAAAATCTCATTGGCACAGTAAGAACTTAACTGTCTAATTTGATTGAATCCTTTTAGAAATTATCAAGCAGAAGTTCAAAGAAAGAGTCATTTAAAATAAGCATTCTAGTCAACCCAAAACAGTAAAAAGGCACAAGGTCCAGCTGAGGCTGGAGTTACTCAGTACATCCTGGAGACCTTACTCATCAGTTTCACACGGAGACTTGAGCAATGCATTAAGAATAAGCTTTATTTAGAGATAAAGTAACATTTGAAAGACTTGAGCAGTAAATAGGCTTCTTAAGCACTTATATAGGAACTAAAAATAGTATTTTATTGAAGCTCCAGAAAAAAAGTACAATTAAGAAATTTAAGAAATAGTTGTTATTGGTCTATTTTACTTTGTTCTAGTGAAATGAGCGGAGAAGCCAACTGAGTCCTCATCAGAAGTAATTTGAAAGCATAGCTATAGGTAAGAACATTCTGATATGCTGTGGTAATCAATAACACAATAAAATATAATTTCATAATCTCATAGGGAAATCACTTAATTTTTGAGAATGTGTTGTAGCAAGGCAGTTTTCCATGACAGATACCTAATAATATTTTATTTATTTTTCAAATTGTGTTAAAGTCTCAAAAAACTCAATGCAAGTTTATTATTAAATAAAATTATATTTTCTCTAGTTAGGTTTCGCTTTTTGTATTTACACTGATTTAACCAGATAGGTTATTTACAATGTGATTCCTTATATTTCTTTGGTAAAGAGTTTACAAAGAAATACTGTACTTCTACAGGCAACCAATATTTGTCATGCTGCTCCTGGGAATTGAAGATACTTCCAAATTTTATTTAATTTTATATATATTGTTTGCTTAATTTCTCTTTTTTTTTCATATTTCAGTATTTAATAAATACTTAAGAAAACAGATACTGTTTGTACTTTCATTGTGATTTTATATTATATTAATTTCTCTTTTTTAAAATTAGATTATTTATTTACATTTTCCGGTTTCCCATCCATAAGCCCCCTATCCCATCTCCCTTCCCACTTCTTCTATGAGGGTGTCCCCCTCCCCAACCAACCAACCCCAATTAGTCCCCTGAGGTTCCCAACACTGGGGGATGTCCTGCCTTGTCAGGACAATGGGCTTCTCTTCCCATTGGTGCCCAACGAAGCAATCCTCTGCTATATATGCAGCTGGAGCCATGGGTCTGTTCATGTTTACCCTTTGGGTGGTGGTTTAGTCACGGGAGTTCTATTTGGTTGGTATTGTTGTTCTTATGGGGTTGCAAGCCCCTTCAGCTCCTTCATTCCTTTCTCTAACTCCTTCAGTGAGGATCCCATTCTCAGTTCAATGGTTTGCTGCTAGCATTTGCCTCTGTATTTGTCATGCTCTGGCTGTGTCTTTCAGGAGACAGCTATCATTTCAGGCTCCTGTCATCATGCACTTCTTGGCTTCATCAATATTGTCTACTTATGCTGGCAGTATATACATGGTCTGGATCCCCAGGTGAGGCAGGTTCTGAGTTTGTCCTTCATTCCGTCACTGCTCCAAGCTTTGTCTCCATGTCTCCCCCTATGAATATTTGTATACTCCCTTTTTTTTATGTCTTTACTTTTTTTTTTATTAACTTGAATATTTCTTATATACATTTCTAGTGTTATTCCCTTTCCCGGTTTCGGGCAAACATTCCCTCCCCTCCTCTTCCTTATGGGTGTTCCCTCCCACCCCTCCCCCATTGCCGCCCTCCCCCAACAGTCTAGTTCACTGGGGTTCAGTATTAGCAGGACCCAGGGCTTCCCCTTCCACTGGTGCTCTTACTAGGATATTCATTGCTACCTATGAGGTCAGAGTCCAGGGTCAGTCCATGTATAGTCTTTAGGTAGTGGCTTAGTCCCTGAAGCTCTGGTTGCTTGGCATTGTTGTACATATGGGGTCTCAGGCCCTTCAGGCTCTTCAGTTCTTTCTCTGATTCCTTCAACGGGGTCCTATTCTCAGTTCAGTGGTTTGCTGCTGACATTCGCCTCTGTATTTGCTGTATTCTGGCTGTGTCTCTCAGGAGCGATCTACACTTCTGCACTTCTTTGCTTCATCCATCTTGTCTAATTGGGTGGCTGTATACTCCCTTTTAAGAAGGCCTGAAACAGTTGCACTTTGGTCATCCTTCTTCTTGAGCTTCATGTGGTTTGTGAAATGTATCTTGGGTATTTCGAGTTTGGGGATAATATCTGCTTATCAGTGAGTTCATAGAATGGCTCGTTTTTGTGATTGAGTTACCTTACACAGGATAATATTTTCTAGTTCCATCCACTTGCCTATGAATTTCATGAAGTCATTGTTTTTGATAGCTGAGTTGTACTCCATTGTGAAGATGTACCACATTTTCTGTATCCATTCCTCTGCTGAAGGGCATCTGGGTTCGTTCCAGCTTCTGGTTATTATAAATAAATAAGACTGCTACAAACATAGTGGAGCATGTGCCCTTGTTATATGTTGGAGCATCACCTCAAGATTGATTTCCAGAGTGGTTGTACAATCTTGCAATCCCAAAAACAATGGAAGACTGTTCATCTTTTCTACACATCCTCACCAGCATCTGTTGTCCCCTGAGTTTTTGATCTTAGCCCTTTTGACTGGTGTGAGGCAGAATCTCAGGGTTGTTTTGATTGGCATTTCTCTGATAACTAAGATTGTTGAACATTTCTTTAGGTACGTCTCAGCCATTACATATTCCTCAGCTGAGAATTCTATATTTAACTCTGTACCCCATTTTTTAATAGTGTTACTTGGCTCTCTGGAGTCTTACTTCTTACGTTCTTTGTACATTTAGGATACTTATTGGATGTAGGATTGGTAAAGATCTTTTCCCAATCTGTTGGTTGCCATTTTGTCCTAATGACAATGTCCTTTACCTTACAGAAGCATTGCAATTTTATGAGATCCCATTTGTCAATTCTTGATCTTACAACATAAGGTATTGCTGTGATGTTCAGGAAATTTTCCCCAGTGCCCCTGTGTTTGAGGCTCTTCCCCAATTTTTCTTCTGTTTGTTTGAGTGTATCTGGTTTTAAGTGGAGGTCCTTGATTCTCTTGAACTTAAGTTTAGAACAGGGGGATAAGAATGGATCAATTTGCATTCTTCTAATGTTGACATCCAGTTGAATCAGCACAATATGTTGAAAATGCTATTTTTCCCATGGATGGTTTTAGCTCCTTTGTCAAAGATCAAGTGACAATCGGTGTGTGGGTTCATTGCAGGCTCTTTAATTGACCCAATTCCATTCAATTCCATTGATCTACCTGGCTATCTCTGTACCAATACCATACAGTTCTTATCACTATTGCTCTGTAATATAGCTTGAGGTCAAGGATGGTGATTCCCCCAAAGTTCTTTTATTGTTGAGGATAGTTTTTGCAATCCTGGATTTTTTGTATTCCAAATGTATTTGCAAATTGCTCTTTCTAACTATGAAGAATTGAGTTAGAATTTGAAGGGGATTGCACTGAATCTGTAGATTGCTTTTGGCACAATAGCCCTTTTTACTATATTAATCCGGCTGATCTTGAGGATGAGAGATCTTTCCATCTTCTGAGATCTTCTTCAATTTCGTTCTTCAGAGACATCAAGTTCTTTTCATAGATATCTTTTTCACTTGCGTGATTAGTCACACCAAGTTATTTTATGTTATTTGTGACTATTTTGAAGGGTGTCATTTCCCTAATTTCTTTCTCAGACTTTTTATCTTTTGAGTAGAGGAAGGCTACTGATTTGAGTTAATGTTCTATCAAGCCACTTTGCTGAAGTTGTTTATCCAGTTTAATAGTTCTCTGGTGGAACGTTTGGAGTCACTTAAGTGTCATCTGCAAATAGTGATTTTGTTTTACTTATTACTTTCCAAGTTGTATCCTTTTGACCTCCTTTTGTTATCTGATTGCTCTGGCTAAAATTTCAAGTACCATAGTGAATATGTAGGGAGACAGTAGACAGCTTTGTCTAGTCCCTGATTTTAGTGGGATTGATTCAAGTTTCTCTCCATTTATTTGATGTTGTCTAATGGTTTGCTGTATATTGCTTTTAGTATGTTTAGGTATGGACATTGAATTCCTCATCTTTCTAAGACTTTTAACATGAAGTGGTGTAGAATTTTGTCAAATGGTTTCTAAGCATCTAATGAGATGATCGTGTGTTTTTTTTCCCTTTGAGATTGCTTACATAAAGGATTACATTGATTGATTTCAGTATATTGAACCATCCCTGTATCTCTGGCATGAAGCCTACTTGATCATGATGGATGATCATTTTGATGTGCTCTTGAATTAGGTTTGTGAGAATTTTATTGAGTATTTCTGTGTCGATATTCATAAGGGAAATTTGTGTGAAGTTCTCTTTCTTACTTGGATCTTTGTGTGGTTTAGGTATAAGCCTAATTGTGACTTCATAGAAGAAATTGTGTAGTGTTGCTTCTGTTTCTATTTTGTGGAATAGTTTGGAAAGTATTGGCATTAGGTTTTCTATGAAGGTCTGTTAGAATTCTGCACTAAACTTTTCTGGACCTGAGCTTTTTTTGGTAGGGAGATATTTAATAAATGCTTCATTTTACTTAGGAGTCATGGGACTATTTAAACAGTTTATCTGAATCTGGTATATCTTTGGTACCTGATATCTGTCTAGAAAATCGTCCATTTCATCTAGATTTTCCAGTTTTCTTAAAGATAGATTTTTGTAGTAAGATATGATGATTTTTTGAATTACCTAAGATTCTGTTGTTATGTCTCCCTTTTCATTTCTGATTTTGTTTACTTGGATACACTCCTATGCCCTCTTGTTAGTCTGGGTAACCGTTTATCTCTCTTTTTGATTTTCTCAAAGAACCAGCTCCTAGTTTTGTTGATTCTCTGTATATTACTGTTTTTTTCTTCTTGGTTGATTTCAGAGTTAGTTTGATTATTTCCAGCTGGCTACTTCTCTTGTGTATAATTTGCTTATTTTTGTTCTAGAGCTTTTAGGTGTGCTGTCAAGTGGCTAATGTATGCTCTATCCAGTTTCTTTTTGGAAGCACTGAGAATTATGAGTTTTCCTCTTAGCACTGCTATAATTGTGTCCCATAAATTTGGGTATGTTGTACCTACATTTTCATTAAATTCTAAAAAGTCTTTCTTCTATGACCAAGTTCTCATTGAGTAGAGCACTGTTTTGCTTTCATGTGTATGTGTACTTTCTGTTCTTTTGGTTGTTATTGAAGATCAGTCTTATTCTATGGTGATCCGATAGGATGCTTGGGATTACTTCAATCTTCTTGTATCTGTTGAGGCCTGTTTCACAACTGATTAAAAGATCAATTTTCAAGAAGGTACCATGAGGTGCTGAAAATAAGGTACATTCTTTTTTAAGATGAAATGTTCTATATATATTTGTTAAGTCCAATTGGTTCATAACTTCTGTTAGTTTCTCTGTCGTTGCTTAGTTTCTGTTTCCATAATCTATCCCTGGATGAGAGTGGGGTGTTGAAATTTCCCACTATTATTGTGTAAGGTACAATGTGACCTTTGAGCTTTAGTAAGGTTACTTTTATGAATATAGGTACCCTTGCACTGGAGAATAGATATTCAGGATTGAGAGTTTATCTTGATAGATTTTTTCCTTATGATGAATCTGAAATGTCCTTTTTTATCTTTTTTGATACCTGGTTGAAAGTTGATTTTATTAGATATTGAATGACTATTCTAGGTTGTCTCTTGGGATCATTTGCTTGGAAAAATTTTTTCCAGCCATTTTCTCTGAAGTGGTGTCTGTCTTTGTCACTATTATGTGTTTTCTCTATTCAGCAAAATAATGGGCCCTCTTTATGTATCCAGGCTGTTAGTCTATGTAGGAAATTGAGTCCATTGATGTTAAGAGATATTAAGGAATAGTGATTGTTTCCTGTTATTTTTGTTGTTGGAGATGCAATTATGATTAGGTGACTCACTTCTTTTGGTTTTGTTGCAAGGAGATTACTTTCGTGCTTATTATAGCATGTAGCTTCTCTCCTTATGTGTGAGTTTTCCATCTATTATTTTTTGTAGAGCTTGATATGAAGAAAGATGTTGTGTAAATTTGGTTTTGTCATAGAATATCTTGTTTTTTTTCCATCTATGTTAATTGAGAGTTTTGCTGGATACAGTAGCCTGGGCTGGCATATGTGTTCTCTTATTGTCTCTATGACATCTGCCCAAGATCTTCTGGCTTTCAGTTTCTGGTGAGAAGTCTGGTTGTAATTCTGATAGATCTGCCTTTATATGTTGCTTGACCTTTCCCCCTTACTGCTTTTAATATTTTCTCTTTGTTTTGTGTATTTGGTGTTTTGCCTATTATGTGATGGGAGGACTTTCTTTTCTGGTCCAGTCTATTTGGAGTTCTGTAGGCTTCTTGTATAATCATCTCTTTCTTTAGGTTATGGAAGTTTTTTTCTATAATTTTGTTGAAGGTATGTACTGCCCCTTTAATTTGGGAGTCTTTGCCCTCTTCTATATCTATTATCCTTATGTTTGACTTTCTTATTGTGTCCTGGATTCCTGGATATTTTGTGCTAGGAGCTTTTTGTGTTTTACATTTTCTTTGGCGGTTTTGTCAATGTTTTCTATAGTATCTTCTGCCCTTGGAATTCTCTCTTCTATCTCTTGCATTCTGTTGGTGATGCTCGTGTCTATGACTTTTGATCTCTTTCCAGGGTTTTCTGTCCCCAGTTACCTCCCTTTGTGATTTCTTTATTGTTTCTACTTCCATTTTTAGATCCTAGATCATTTTATTCAATTTTTATTCATTTCCTTCACCTGTTTGGTTGTGTTTTCCTGTAGTTCTTTAAGGGATATCTTTGTGTGTGTGTGTGTGTGTGTGTGTGTGTGTGTGTGTGTGTGTGTGTGTGTGTGTTTACTCTTTAAGGGCTTCTACTTGTTTCCTGTGTTGTCCTGTATTTCTTTAAGGGAGTTATTTATGTCCTTTTTAAGTCCTTTATCATCATCACGAGATGTGATTTTAAATCAAAATCTTGCTTTTCCGGTGTGTTTGGATATCCATTATTTGTTTTGGTGGGAGAACTGGGTTGTGATGATGCCAAGTAGTCTTGGTTTCTGTTGCTTATGTTCCTGCACTTGCCTCTCCCTACCTGTTTGTCTTAGGTGTTAGCTTGTCTTCTCTGTCTCTGACAGTGGCTTGACCCTCCTGTAAGCCTGTGTGTCAGCACTCCTGTAGACCTTTTTATCTTACAGCATGTTTTGGGTACAGAGACCTGTGGGACAGATTCAGCTCCAGGTGCAGGCAGAAACTGGAAGGGTCCTGTCCCAGTCTTTTCCTGGGTTTTTGTGTCTTAAGGCCTGCAGGGGGGTTGCTGGGAGCAGAAAAGTTGGTCTTACCTCTGCTCTCAGATGTGTTCTGGTTTATTTATTTTAATACTATAGTTTATGATCAGGATATTAAGCTAATTCTGTATATTTCTGATCTTAGAACAATAAGAACCTTAGGTTAGACATTCTGCATGCACATAAACAGCTAGGAATGGCAGTTTGTGTCTGTGATGACTGAACTGAGGATAAATAAGAAAAAGAATGTGAAACTTGTTGGCCATTTAGTGTTACTAGCTAATCTGTAAACTCATTGTTCAATGAGAGTCTCTGTCTCAAATAAATGAGTTAGAGAGTGACTAAGGAACACTATGCAAGCCTGTTCTCTAGCCTCAACAAGAATATTCACACATGTGTGAGGGCATGTGTCCATATGTACAAACATATAAACACATACAGATGAAAAGCATAATAAACATAAGTAAAACTTATAGTGTGGGTGTCAAATGTCTCCAAAGGCCAATATGTTAGAGGACTGATACACATCTAAGCAAAAGTTAATACTAAAATAAAACCTGGAGTATTTTTTAAATGCCTCCAATGGTTACAGTGTTAGAAGATTGACCTAGAGGTAAAATGGTAAAAATATTAAAATGTGTGTACTAGTGAGGGGTTCTTAGAACATTGGACTGTGCCTTTGAAGGACCTTATGAGAAGCCAGCTCCTTCTTTATTTTAGCTTCTGAGGTATGTTGTAAGTAGTTCTCTACAAAATATATTCCTAAAAACAATAACCATCATCACAACTCCAAAGCCTCATGGACTACTGATTATGAGCCAAGTTTTCTGAATCTGTAACTTAAAAGAAGTCTTTCATCTTTGGGATTGCTATAATGATGGCAAGCGAGTTGCTAGCTAACAGGCACCCATGAATTTGGGAATGCATTTGTTCCAAGGCCCTCTAAATGCTGTATGATTCCTTTTTTTTTTGTTATGATCTTTATTCATGGACTCTCATATATTTTTGTGCTCCCAAAAGAGGACCAATTGTACTGAAGGGAACTTATAAGTACTGACTCTATAAAATCTTACTTCAAAGTAGTTGGTTTTTATATTAGTTACCTTTATATTGTTGTGTTGAAATGTTGTGACCAAAACAACTTATAGAACAAAGTGATATTTTGGATTACAAAGCCAGAAGTTTGGAATCCATAAGGTCTGCCTCAGTATAGTAACAGACAATTGGTACAGGAACTGAGAGATCATGTGTTCAACCACTCATAGAAAGTAAAGAACAAAATGCAAACACTGTAAAATAGAATGATCCCAAAACCTATCCACAGGGACATACTTTTTGCAACAAGGCTGAATCTCCTCAATTGTACCCACAGGGGACCATACTTTAAAATTCAGGAACCTATTAGGTCATTTCTCATTAAAACTACCACATTCCATTCCCTGGTATCCACAAGCTCATGGCTATATTGTAATGTGAGATGCATGTAGTTCAACGTAAAAAATCACCATAGCTTAAACATTTTTAAATACTGTTTAAAATCCAAAGCCTAAAGTCTCTTATAAGACTTAAGGCAATCTTGTAATTATAATTCCCTGTAAATTCAAAACCAAATTGCACATCTCACATAAATAATGGAATAGAATATATATCATCTTTCCCAGTGAGAGGAATAGGGGCACATGTAACTGGCTATTTGGAGGAGCTTAGCTGGACAGGGGAGGACACTGGCAGAGCTGCCATGGGGTGGTTGGCTGATGTGAGAGTGATCTTGGAATTCTGAAGAGGCAAAGCTGGTATTTCCAGAGAGAGATTTGTCCAGGAGGAATAGGTGGGCAGATGCTGGTCCCAGAGTGTAGACAGACCAAGCATGCTTTTTAAAATTACAGGCTATACTCAAACTCTAAGTTCATCAATTAATAAATAAGACCTCACTAGACTGAAAAGCTCTGTAAGGCAAAAGATATTATTAATAGAACAAACTGGTTGCTTATAAAAAAATGATAAAACCTTAACCAATCCCATATGTGATAGAAGGTTGATATTGAAAAACATAAAGAACTCAAGAAACTAGACATCAACAAACAAATAAGTCAATTAAAAAACAAAGTAGTGATCTAAACAGAATTCTCAACTGAGGAATCTCTAATATCCATGATTCACTCAAAGAAATATTAAACATCCTTAGACAACAGGGAAAGGCAAATCAAAATGTATCTGAGGTTCCATTTTATGCATACAGAATGATTAAGATAAAATTTCTCAAGCCACAGCCCATTCTTGTGAGGATGTAAAGCAAGGATAATATTCCTTCTTTGCTGGTAGGTGTGCATAATGTACAGTCATTTTGGAAATCAATTGGTCAGATTCTCTGAAAAAATTGGGAATATATCTACCTCAAGACCCAGCTATATTTCTCCTGGGCCTATATCCAAAGGATGCTCCACCATATCACAAGGAAAACTGCTCAACTATGCTCATAGCAACTTTATTTGTAGTAGCCAGAAACAGGAAAAAACTTACATATTTACTCAACTGACGAATGGATAAAGAAAAAGTGGTAAATTTGCACATTAGAGTATTACTCAACTATTAAAAACAATGACATCATAAAATTTATACACAAATGGATGAAATAAGAAAAGATCATCCTGAGTAGGTAACCCAGACCCAGAAACACAAACATGGTATGTACTCTTTTACAAGCAGATATTAGCTGTGAAGTAAAGGATAATGATGCTACAATCCACAGATTCAAGAAGTAAAGGAAGGAGAAGCCCTTGGTCCTGCTAAGGTTGGACCCCCAGTGTCGGAGAATATCGGAGTTTGGAACAGGCCAGGTCAAGTTGCCATAGGAAACCACAAAAACAATTTATCTGGGTTTACAGGGGTTTGTGGACATTGAAGGAACAACGAGGAAGTCCACATGTGGCTGATCTAGGCACTCTGCATTTATGTTAATGTTGTGTAGCTTGGTCTTCTTGTAGAAATCCTAACTGTGGTAGATGGCGTGTCTCTGACTCTTCTGTCTGTTTTGGGGACCATTCTTCCTACTTGGTTGCTTCCGTCCAGGTTTAATAAGAGGAAAGATAGCTGATCATACTGCAACTTAATATGCTAGGGCTGATTGAAATCCATGGTAGACCTCCCCTTTTCTGAAGAGAAAGGGAAGAGAAATGGATGGCAGGAAGGGAGGACTGATAGGGAAGAATTAAGAGGAAAGGAGAGAGGGGAAACTAGTGTTAATATGTAAACTTAATTAATTAATGAAATTAATGCAACTATTTATTCATAGGAGTAACCACTAAGAGCCAAGAAATGGCATGCCTTGCCAGCTATGACTCTGATGAGGTACCCTCATTTGTGATCACATACTGGATTTCATTTCTCCCTTTTGAATTCATTGGACATAATAATAGAAAATATCCAAATAAAGTAAATTTTAAAGTTATACTTTCAAATACATTAGAATATATGTACATAATTGTAGCGCTCAGTTAAAATGAAAATATCTACAAAATTCTATAGCTCCTATGAGTCAAGGAACAGTGTGGAACAGGAAGTAGAATGATTTTGAAAGTTAGAAGATCTAGGAATTTTTTGTTAAGACGGCATCTCCTAGTAAGAACAGAAACTCTACGAAAAATTTCACCAGCATAACTTTCCAAATGTGATTTTAAAATGCAGGACACAAATGGATGTCAAACTGGATGAGAAAATGCCCACAAATTTGGATCCCTACAGAGGCAACTGAGGAAATGTGGGATGAGGACAAATGGTCTGCCCCAGGCAAGAGTATAGCTCTTGGTTGTCTAGCAACAAATGATCAGTTCTGAAAATATAAGAGCAGGAAAATTACTGTATTCAGTAAAATTGTAATGGATTATATTAATAAACAGTTAATAGCTAGAAATAAAAAATTATATACATTTATATATACACACTATACACATGCAATAGCAGTTAGTGTAAGAGGAACACACGAATCTGAAAGAGATCACGGAGCATAAAAGATGAGGGAGGATATGGAAGGAAGAAAAAGTGAAAAAATACATGTTCATTAATCTTAAAATGTAAAAAAAAGTATGGATTTTAGATAAATAAAAAAACTTGAAAGATACTACATGGAAAGCTAAAACTGTTCATTCATTAATCCAAATGAATTACCTCTGAAGATATTATAGTACTCCATATTAATATTCTATTATTGATGGACCACAAAAATTAGTATTTTTGACTTTCTAGGTTTATATTATACTTTAGAACATTATCTGGGGATTGTTTTAGGTGTTTTTGTTTTGTTTTGCTGTTTTTATTTTTGCAAATCTATGTCTGAAAAATTTTCATTATCACTTATTTCATTATTCATGACAGTGGTCATGTTAAAGCAGACTTTAGAATTATCAACCTACCTTCCTCTCTACATACATGTCAGTATGAATACAACAAAGAGCTCTAGGCAGAATAGCTAGCTTTCTTTTTTATTCTGTATTTTATGAAAATTTTATATATGAATGCTATATTTGCATCATTGTCATCCATCCTCCCTGTATCTCCAAGTGCCCCAGGTGGCCTTCAACCTTCATTACACTCGTAGGCTCTTCTTTATTGTTCTCATATAACGTATTACATAACCCGGTGAGCCCATTCAGTAGTTCTCTTATGTATGAGTATTTATGAGTGACTACTTGAGTTTGAATGACCTATCTGCAGTCTCATCCCTTAAAGAATACTAGATCACCCTCTGAGTTTCTTAACATAGGTGGATTAGGAAAAATCAAAGAGATTTGGTTTAGTAAGATTGCTGGATTTCCAATCTGATCACTTGGTTTGGTCCAGCACATTAGTTGCCAATTCAGTCAATGGGAACTATACCTAAAATAAACATTTAGAATCCTCTCCTTACTGACCATACAATCCTTTCTGCTCTGTACAGATGCATTGCTTCTGGCTTCAGAGTTAGATAGGGTCATGCTATTGTTAGCGAAGTAGGAAGGAAGCAGAAAAAGAAATGTGGAAATGACAATTTCACAATATGCCTCAAAGACATTATCAGGCAGATCAATTATAGAAAGAGTTCATAGAAAAGTTAATGATATGGGTACTGATTGCTTTAAAATATTGAGTGCCTAAAAATCTTGCAAAATTTCTTCATGTAGCCTGAGGGGTACATGCTATTTCTCCAGCTAGAAAACAATGTAGTAATGTTTTGCAGTAAAAAACAAGACCTGGGAACTTTCTGGAATTCATTTGATTGTTGTGTCTATAAGCACCATGGTTTATACATTAATTCTGATTTTAAGCTTTAGCTTTATGGAATTTTAAGCTGCAGAGATTTTATTTAATATATGCTACTAATTATATATTCCTTTTACGGTCTTTCAATGTAGAGTTTCAGTTTTGTGACTTAAATATAGGAATTTACATTCTTCAATTTGATTAATAATTTAGATAAGATTTGAGTGTATAAAAGTACAATTTTTATTTTCTATGATTTCTATGATTTCTCTAAACATCTTCATGTAATTAAGGTCATAGAAATTACTGAAGAGAGTCAAATACTGAGGAGAGATGATTTTCCAGGCATGATGATCAGTTGAGGAGATTCTTTTTTTTTTTTTTTTTTTTTTTTATTAATTTGAATATTTCTTATATACATTTCGAGTGTTATTCCCTTTCCCGGTTTCCGGGCAAACATCCCCCTCCCACCTCCCCTTCCTTATGGGTGTTCCCCTCCCCACCCTCCACCCATTGCCGCCCTCCCCGCAACAGTCTAGTTCACTGGGGGTTCAGTATTAGCAGGACCCAGGGCTTCCCCTTCCACTGGTGCTCTTACTAGGATATTCATTGCTACCTATGAGGTCAGAGTCCAGGGTCAGTCCATGTATAGTCTTTAGGTAGTGGCTTAGTCCCTGGAAGCTCTGGTGGCTTGGCATTGTTGTACATATAGGGTCTCGAGCCCCTTCAAGCTCTTCCAGTTCTTTCTCTGATTCCTTCAACGGGGGTCCTATTCTCAGTTCAGAGGTTTGCTGCTGACATTCGCCTCTGTATTTGCTGTATTCTGGCTGTGTAGTTGAGGAGATTCTATTTCAGATGCTTGTGAATGTGTAGATTTATTTTAAAGCGGTATAAGGAGAAAAATACTGGAACTAAGAGCAGAAATGAAGCCTAAAGAAAAAAAGGCAAAATTAACTGAAGATATTGGCTAAGTATAATGAAGAGAAATGTTATTTTTTTTTTTTTTTTTTTTTTTTTATTAACTTGAGTATTTCTTATGTACATTTGGCAAACATCCCTTCCTCCCCCTTCCTATGGGTGTTCCTCCCACCCCCCCCATTGCCGCCCTCCCCCCAACAGTCTAGTTCACTGGGGGGTTCAGTCTTAGCAGGACCCAGGGCTTCTCCTTCCACTGGTGCTCTTACTAGGATATTCATTGCTACCTATGAGGTCAGAGTCCAGGGTCAGTCCATGTATAGTCTTTAGGTAGTGGCTTAGTCCCTGGAAGCTCTGGTTGCTTGGCATTGTTGTACATATGGAGTCTCAAGCCCTTCAAGCTCTTCCAGTTCATTCTCTGATTCCTTCAAGGGGTCCCGTTCTCAGTTCAGTGGTTTGCTGCTGGCATTCGCCTCTGTATTTGCTGTATTCTGGCTGTGTCTCTCAGGTTCGATCTACATCCGGCTCCTGTCGGTCTGCACTTCTTTGCTTCATCCATCTTGTCTAATTGGGTGGCTCTATATGTATGGGCATGGCTCTGAATGGGTGTTCCTTCAGTCTCTGTTTTAATCTTTGCCTCTCTCTTCCCTGCCAAGGGTATTCTTGTTCCCCTTTTAAAGAAGGAGTGAAGCCTTCACATTTTGATCATCTGTCTTGAGTTTCATTTGTTCTAGGCCACTAGGGTAATTCAAGCATTTGGGCTAATAGCCACTTATCAGTGAGTGCATACCATATGTCTTTTCTGGTGATTGGGTTAGCTCACCTCAGAATGATATTTTCCAGTTCAACCATTTCCGCCCAATTTCATAAATTAGATTTGTTTTTTTGATATGAGTAATATTCCATTGTGTAGATGTACCATTTTCTGTATCCATTCCTCTGTTGAAGGGCATCTGGGTTCTTTCCAGCTTCTGGCTATTATAAATAAGGCTGCGATGAACATAGTTGAGCACGTGTCTTTTTTATATGTTGGGGCATCTTTTGGGTATATGCCCAATAGAGGTATAGCTGGATCCTCAGGCAGTTCAATGTCCAATTTTCTGAGGAACCTCCAGACTGATTTCCAGAATGGTTGTACCAGTCTGCAATCCCACCAACAATGGAGGAGTGTTCCTCTTTCTCCACATCCTCGCCAGCATTTGCTGTCACCTGAGTTTTTGATCTTAGCCATTCTCACTGGTGTGAGGTGAAATCTCAGGGTTGTTTTGATTTACATTTCCCTTATGACTAAAGATGTTGAACATTTCTTTAGGTGTTTCTCAGCCATTCGGCATTCCTCAGCTGTGAATTCTTTGTTTAGCTCTGAACCCCATTTTTTAATAGGGTTATTTGTCTCCCTGCGGTCTAACTTTTTGAGTTCTTGTATATTTTGGATATAAGGCCTCATTCGAGGATTGGTAAAGATCTTTTCCCAATCTGTTGGTTGCTGTTTTGTCCTGACCACAGTGTCTTTGGTATTCTTACGTAGCTAAAGCCTTTATGAGATCCCACGGTCGATTCTGATCTTAGTTATGTCATTGGAAGCTATATAACTGAACGAA